>NW_008671219.1:15649-32709 GCF_000695815.1 Acanthisitta chloris
ATCTGTATTAGATCAATCTATCTATCTACATGTCTATAGTATGATTTTGCAACAGGAGTTCATGGAGGGAAAAAATGTCGTGACCACACTGGCAATTGTGTTAGGATAATTGTAGCTAAAACAGGTACTAAAATACTGCTATTGCAACTGCAGTGCAGCCAGAACTTGGAGGAAACTTAACAGTTAAAATCAGACTGTTTAAAGAGGTTCCATGGCTTTGTGGATACCATTCATTGGTTTCTTTTTTAATGTGCACTACACAGCACTGATTAACGACTTGCAGTAGATGCGTGCAGCTTTTTTTTTTTTCCCAGCAGTTTCATGTAGCAGATTAAAAACTCAGAGAAGAGCTGCAGGAGCTTAACTGACACAGTTCAAAATACTTTGTGTGTTACTTGCTGTGAAGTTTGGTATGATGTATCTGAAGCTTGGAGATTAACATTTCCAATATTGATTCAGTAAAGTCTAGCAACAGGGTGTAATGTAAGTGTAAAGAATCTATACCAAAGAATTTGAAAAGCCAGTGCCTTCCTTAGAACAGAGCACGTGAAATACCTTTTTTTCCTTTGCCCTCCTCTAAATTTACTATCAGCATAGCAAATTAAATGTCCAGGAACAGGCATATATTGGTGCTGTGCAGCTAGGTATGGAAAATATTCATCTCTTTGGATCACCAAATTCTGTTTGTTATTATATTTTGAGGAAAGTTTTTATTAAAAAGTAATCAGGCAAGCAAAAGCTTTCAGACTGATGGACTGTTGTTGGCATAACTCACCAAACAGAACAATAAATTGTAAAAAGTACAGTTGGATGCATTTTAAAATTTGAAATTTTACACTCCCAGGCAACAGTTTCTTGAGCTCTACCAAGTCATGTTCAAGCCTCAAGGCCAACAAATTTAGTGTTCTCTTTTCAGAGCCACTAGGACACATTGCTACCACCAGCAGCAGTTGCTTGGCCATTTAAGTACTGACCTCCTACAGAGGCCAGAATGCTCTCTGTTGTTTCCTAAATTGGTGGCTCTGTGCCTAGCCAAGACTCATCTCTGTTTCAGTCCCTCAGAACTTAAGTTTATAATAAGTTAGTTAACTCAGTCTTGGAACAGGACTGGTAGCTTGGTCAACATATGAAGAACCCTTCATTCTTCTTTGCTTTTTAAAAAAAAAAAAGAAGGCCAGAATAGAGTGACAGATGTCAAACTGTAAAACTTACTGTGGATGGCTTTTCTAACGCCTCTACAGAAGAGCAGCAGCTTTTTATATTCCTGCTTAATGTTTATTTGACTTAATTTGCCTCACAGTGTTGGGGTTTTTTTACTTTTGACCCTCCATAGCCTCTCATCCTCATGTCTGTTTTGCTGCCAATAAGCAGAAGTACCTGCTGGTGTCACCTACTTTTTCTAAACAGTTTAGTGCATTTATCTTCCCTTCCTCGTTTTTGCATAAGAGGCAAGCTGAAAGGCTTGTTCAGTGAGAGGCAGCAGCAAAGTTAACTTCCCAGTTATTCGTCTCCAGTAAGGTTCTAATCTCGCAAGAGTTAAAGTGTGTCAAACACAGGCTGCCTGGGTTAAAATTTCCTGTGTTTCAGCTGTCCTAGCTGAACTTCAGTTCATTCTTTGAACTCTTGAGTCTGCAGAAGGTTTAAAAATGTTTGAAGCTCGTATCCTCTCTCTCTCTCTCTCTCGCTCTCTCAAGTTAAGGTAGAAGAACTGGGAACGTTTGAAGACCTGTGTTAGCTTCTGGCACAGAAAAAGCAGCGTGATGAGTTCAGTTCTACTTGTGTGTAACCTTTGCTCTGTTTGTGCATGCAAGTTTTTGTAACCCCTTTGTGTTTTAGAATTACACATATGGTATTACAGTTCCAGCTCTTGCATGCTTATTCAGTCACTTTGGAGGTTTCATAGTATAACGCTGTCATATAAGTACTTGGGGGAAACATGTCTCTGAGAACTACAAGTGGGACAACTGGTAGCACTACACAGTCCTGAGTGAGTCCCACATTGGCAAGCTGAAAGTTTGGTCTGTTACTCCTAGGAACCACAGATCTTTTTCCCTTCTGCTTTTCCCATAGTTCACAGAGTCATCCTTGCTACAGCTTTACAGTGTTGCTAAAATTGCTTGTAAATGTAGACTGATGCATTCAATTTGTAAAACTTAAAGTTAATAGATGATGTAAACTGGAGATTAATGGATGATTTTGTAAGATGTTTCACCAGTAAAAAGTACAGTGGATGGTCCAAAATTGGAAGATGCTGCTTTAAAGTTTGTCAGCCATTGTGATAGTTGATGGCTGAAACTGTCCTTCATTTTTGTGTTTTAAGTCTTCCCATCAGTTTTTCTTTAGAGCGGTACTGGGGCTTTGTTAGTGGCAGCTAGAATTCCAGCAAGTCAGTCTTTAGTATTAAGAATAGAGTGGGAGTGGAATGCATTTATGTTGTAACAGAATAATAACATTTTCCTCGGAGAAACTGCAAGAGCTTGTTGAGACTTTAACACATTTCTGTCAGAAGCTATGGAAAGGCATTGTATTTGTGCTTCAATATGCTAAATAAGAGATATTTTAGACTTAAGAATGTTATGTTTCACTTGATTAGCCTAATAGTTGCAACCTACAGTTATATGGTGCATTAGCTTTCAGTGCTGTATAATAGGACTGGCAGCATGGTGTCCCAAAAACTGTAATTGCGTGGGCTGATGAACAGTTATAGAGAAAGCTGCACAAAAATTCTATTCTAGACAGAATTTTTTCATTTTGAAATGAATTTCACAACAAATTCACAGTTGGATGCCACTGCTTGTATTTCCAGTGAATCATACTCCAGAAAAGTAATACTTTGCTTCAATAAAGCCTGCCACAAACACTGCAGTGATATAAATCAGAAATTGGATATTTTTAAATTGTAATTTTTCAAAATATAGTACAGTTATTAACTATGCCTGCAGGTCCTGACATTCAGATGTGTTTGGCTTTGTCTCCACATCCAAAACTTAAAATCCTTTGCAAATAAGACAAAAAAAAAAAAGGGCTGGGGGGAAATACCCTTTTTATTTACGCTCTATTCATGGTTGGAAACTGACTCCCCAACAGCAGTGGTTGTCACAAAACCACATATTTCATAGCATAGTCAGAGCAAACCTGTTACACAGTGACCTTTAATTTCCAGCCTAAGTTTACGGACGGTCAGTTCATTTGTACCTTTCTTTCTTGTGCCTGTATTGTTCTTCAACTTAGATAGTTCTTTCCCTGTCTGGTTCCACTAACTGGTGTTTTTGGAAGGCAATTGCATCTTCTTTCCGTCTTTGGATTGTTTAGCTTACTAAGACAAGATCTTTCAGATGCTGCAATTAAAGCAACTACATTTTCGTACACATGGACTGTCTCTAAACTGCATAGCTTTGCATAGTTTGTGCTGAATTTTCTGCTCTTAAATTGCAAAACCTGTCGAAGAAACTGAGGAAATATTTATGCTGATGCTGAGCCCCCTGATCTGCAGTTAGACCAGGAGTGAACCTGCTATGAAAGGTCAGGAACACCTAATTAATGATACTGGGATTGCAAGAAATAATCTCCTTTAAGCTCTCAGTTCACCCATTTGTCCTTGTGTGTGGTACAGGGATTTAAGATAAAATGTGTCTACTTATGCCCTTTTACTGAGGTTTAAGTTAACAATTTTATTATACAGCTGGCATAGGCTAGCAATATGCAATACTAAGCTACTCTCACTTCATTTTTACCATAGGTTCCATCTCAATTCCATTTAGTCAATTCATTCTGAGCTCTTTAGTTAGAAGACATAAATAATAATTTTGTCTTAGCTGTGCACCACCAGGCAACGGTGTTCAACACCTGGAGCTGATGTTGCTGACATTAGTATTTCATGCTTTTAGAAATTAACAGTACTTGGTTACAGCAACTCAGTGACTAACTCTTTAAGTAATATGTTATGGAAGCTTTCCAGACAGTTGATAGGCAACCTTTACTAGCACAGTCAGATGTTCTTTAATTTGGATGCTCGCAGCAGCAGACAGAATTAGCAGCTCCTGTCTTGAGCCAAGTTGTATGAATGTATGAGAAGGGGCACCTCAGGAGCTTAGGTGGGGTGGGTGGGAAATGAGGATTCTTCCTTGGAATCACATCACCCTCTTACACAATCCACCCACCTCAATCTCTATACATTCCAGCTTTTCACTCACCTCCTTGACAACACTTCTTCCCAGCTCAGCCTGCTGGCTGCCTCTCAGCAGGAGACACACCTGCCCTCTCTGTTTGATGTAACAGCCCCCTCTCTGTACTTTCCTTAAGACTCCCCAGTGGTGGCAGGATTTGAGTGAGATGCTTCATTAGAGAACAGTCAGTTCTCTTTGCCCTCTAAAGGGGCAAAGAAATGCCGCTTAGTTCATGAGTGAAATTTTGATTGACTAAGGAACATACTATGGTGGTGCTCAGGTATCCAGAGAGAAGGGACACTGTCAAAGTCTTATTCTTGTGCAGCATTTATGCAAAATTAAAATCACAGTTTCCACATGAAAGGTCCTTCTGTCACAAGGTGAGGCTGGTAGGCAGCCAAAAGCTGAATACCACATAGGTTTGCAGACCAAAAGCAATACTTTGCACCCTGAGGTTAACTGCAGACCAGCTCCCAAATTCACCCTGTACCTCTTGATGTGATTTGCATACCATCATTCAGTGTCTGGTCAAGTTGTATTTGCCTCTGGGATGTGATACAAATCCTTTCCTCTATGATATGAAGCCTGCAGAAGATTTAAACTGTGGCAGAGTGAAGTAAAAGAAGGAAAACAGTAGAAGAGGAAAAAGGAAGGGGGTGTTGCATTTCCACGTATACCTGTGATCTTTTGGTGTGGTTCAAGTATTGGTGTGTAACATTCATGCTTTGTTTTGCAAGGTTACAGGGCAAGGGGAAAAAAGTCAGTTTCATAAAATTTCTGGTCTTGCTTTATTCCTCCCTCACTTTCTTGCTGCAAAAAATCACAAAGATAACAAGAAATTATAAATTTTCAACCTAGTATACGTTACTGCTTGACTTGTCGCGTTAATTTAAATGGAAAAACATTAATGAGATTTTTCAAGGAAAAGAATAAACATAGTGAGAAAAGGCATTAAGAGATGTTTTGGAATGTGTGACAAAGGCTTGTATATTTCTTTACCTTTTACATTTACTTGTACCTCTTCCACAGTGAAAGAAGAACATTTCTTCTAAAAAGGTCTTAATTCTTTTGTGTGCTCAGAAACCAAACTGCTTTAGTGAGAGCAGTCAAGTCTCTTTGACACTTGCCTCTTCCCCATGAACTTTTGAAAAAGACACTGTCTTGATAGACGGGCCTGAGTGCAGAGCTCAACTACGTCCTGACTGCACATTGAAACAACAGTCATTGTTCAACATCTCTCCCTCCACTTTTCCCCAATCCTTTCTTCCAACAGAAGACCTGTGATGCCCTCTGGGAAGTAGCCTCCAACCTACCCCCCAGGCTGCCTCGCATTGGACATCATAGACACAAGCAATAGAAGTGTCTGTACCTCATGCACGGAGGTCCTGTTGTCCTTGTATCCTACTCTTATAAACTGTTTATCCATAATTGTCTAAGTAAGAAAGCAGAAGTGTCTCATTTTTAGGTCCTGAGGCAAGTTGTGGGAGCAGTGGTTAAAAAATGAGAATGACAGAGATGGCAGTTGTGAGACACTGCTCTATTCTCCCACAGAATAGCTCATTTTGATGATCTTGGGTAACTCCTTTTAAAGCTGTTTTTATAGCAGGATTAAGTTGCTGCATCGGTGTTATCTGAGGAAAGGTGGAGCAAGTAAGATGAACTGATTAAAGGTTCACTTTGTAATTTTTATAGCAGCAGCCTTGATCACACAGTGTTCTCTGAGCTGTGTGGTCTCACCAGTCTTTGTCCACAATTCTGATCTGTTGATCGAATAAATCGAAGGGAGTGATGGCATCATTGCACTTTCTCTGATTCATGCTAGGAAAGCCAAAATCTGAAGTTGAGATCATGTATCACTAACCCTCTCTCATTACTTTATTTGTACTTCCAGCATTTGTGCATACTTCAGTGAGTTAAGTGCTTTCTAATTTTCCTTTGCCTACAAAGTGAAGTGGCCAGAAAAACAAATGAGGCAATTTTAGACTTTTGCCCATTTCAGGTCTTAGACAACTGGAGTACAAGTCTGGAAAGTTACTCCAGGATTACAGCAGCATAAGGAACTAAGAGCTTGCCTTAAGTAAAGCACACCCTGCTTGATGTCCTTCTGTTTAGAATTTACTTTTTAGTGTAAATTGGCAATCATTTCATGTGCTTGGCAAATAAAATGCTTATTTGACTTCTCCACCCTCCTCGGAGGAAATTTCTACTAAGGCATGACATCTCCTATAAACTGCCATGAGTAATATCTTCTGAAACATTTTCAGAGAAATAAGAGCCCTTGCTATTTCTATCTCTAATAATAATTTACAGATAGAGAAGATGATAAAGTTAGTAAGATCTTCTTGAAGACTGTTATAGAAACAAGACCTTTATTCTTACCTGTTCTTTAGAACTTATCAAACTGTAATGCATATTCTGTGCCATGGTATGTGTATTCTTGCAAGACATCCAGAATATGTTTTTTAATAATGCTAGGTTTTTATTAAAATGCATAGTTGGTGAAATTAGGTTGTCAGAGAAGAAAAATACTGAAACAGGAACCTACTGGCTTTTTTTAACCTTTTGGTGTAAGGAAATGTGCCTTTCTCCATTTGATTTGAAAAAGGAAATAGACTGGTGGTGTGGCTATGGAACTTTCTCTTTCTGCCTCTGGTTGCAAAAGTGGTAGTAAAAAAATGAAAATAAAAAGTACAGTATTGAACAGTAGAATGTTATGGTGTTGTTGAGACAACAGAATGAAAGTAATTATTTTGTTTGGTTTATTTCAGGTGTCAGAAACTATTTGAAAGAAGCATTAGTGAACATCATTGCTGTGCATGCAGAGGTGAGGAAAATCTTCACATTGTTTCATGCTTACATTCATATGTTTTCAGCATACTTTTCCTGGTAAATCCTGGCTTTCACCAGGTTTTTTCACCCTTCTATTGAAGTGTCTTCATTATAGATGTCAGTGTTTTGGGTGAGGTTTAGCCAACCAGTTATGCAACTGCTAATTTGTTTTACGGGCAGAAAGAGATGAGTTCCTGTTTATCCTCAGTAACACTCCATTACACCTTTTTGTTTCCATTTTCTGATAAAGAGGAAAGCCAGATTCTAGAGTTCAATTCTTGCCTTTTCATGCAGATAATGTAGATGTATAGCTAGTTATGATGCTCACTTTCTCTGATTTACTTTATTTTCCACAACATATGTAAATGGGCTTGTGTTTTGCTTTGGAAGAAGTGTTCAACACATGCCACTCAGAGTGAAAAGCCAATCTATGTCAGTCTTGTGCATACAATAAAAACAGGAAAACTCAAACCAGAAGGTTTTATAGTCTCTGTACCACACAAATTGTGTTTGAAATACTTAGGTAGGTAATGGCTTATGACAGGGAGTGCATATTAAAATTAAAATATTACTGTTAAAGTAATAAGCTTGGAGGAGCTGCAGTTATTTGTCATCTTGTGATAATATGCAGGAATTTTCTATGGTCCTTTAAATTAGAGCCTGTGTTTTATATACTCTTCCTTTCTAATCATCAAGAGTGTTACCAGATTACTGTTGCTCCTGGCAAAAGCGTTGGTAGTAATATCACTCTTACCTTTCAAAATACTACAAGTGTAGCTGCTCTACCTTTTCTATGTAATTAAAATTCGATGAGATTCCCTTGAGGCTTTCACTTATTTTATTCCTCCTTAAATTAAAAGAATTCATATACATTAAAATATTTTCAGGAACTTGCAATATTATTGATACAATTTCAGTGTTAAGTTATAGCAGAAGCACTTTCACAGAAGCATCACTGTTTTTACAAAATGCTTTTCAATGAGGGAATAAGCAACTCCAAAAACATACACCAATATGATATTCATTTTTGTAGCTTTTCAGTGTAGTGGAAACTAATGAAAATGAAAATCAGAGGTTTTACTTTAAAAAAATTCAAAGGCATTTGTGACTTTTTGAATTAATTCTGTAGACATGTATGCTTCTTAAAATGCTGCAGTAGAAAGGTGTGCTGCCTTGCTCTCTTCATTGAGACTGATAATGATTCTGGCCCAAATAGCATTGCCTCATAAATTTCTCAATGTGAAATATTACAGAAACATGAAAATGTGCGTCAAGACGAAACTCCCCTTTTCCACTGGTGAAATTCTGTAAGCTGGGTCAGGTTTAAGTTTAGTTAGCAAGGCTGCAAGTTTCTGTGTTTTGAAACTGCAAAATCTAACCATCAGTTCAACGACAACTTGAAGGCAACAAATGAAGGGCTTCTCATTGCAAATTTGTGGTGATTCACCCTTGCTGAGAATTTTTTTTCCTGGATTCTGTAAAGTAACTTCAAGAGTACTCATTGCAGGCACAAATATTCTCTTCTCAGTAGAAGATTTTTGGGCATGTTCCAGTATGTTTGCGTTGAATTGCTCAGCAGTGTTTGGTGCTGAATAAGATAACCCCTTTCCAGATCATTACTAAGTTGGGTTTTTTTCTTACCATACAGCTAAGTATGTCACTTAGGTAATGGTTTTGACCCCAAAAAGCTAAAGCAGCCTGTGTGTTTGAGTTAGCAGTGGTAACAGCTGATAGCTGAGATATATGTGATTGGTATACTTGGCCTGTGGTACAGACCTGCCTTTTGGAACAGTCAGCCTTATGGGATCCCTGATGCATAATTCATTGTTTAAATCACTAAAAACTGTGTAGGAATATTGCTTTCTTTCTTTTTCCCTCCTTAATTTATTTTTACACGTGTATTAGTATCTTCTATCAGTTATTACATTTCCATGTCAGACATGAATCTAACCTTTACATAAAAGCACAGGTATTCTAGGAAAAAAAACATTCCAGTACTTAATTCTTTAGTCGTTTTAAAAGCAGGAATTGGGGAAATGTTTAAAAACTTTATGCAGTTCATTTTATTTCTTGCATCGCTTGTCACATCATCTTCAGCTCCTTGCCATCTTCTCTCCCATCTCTATGCAGTTTTAGTGCAGCTTTATCATCACCTTTAAGCTTTGGCAAAACTTTAGTCTGTCTAACCTACAATCTCACTTCCTCCTATATTCCAGCCTCTTGGCCTCCCATTTTCCCCAATTCTCTGTACAAAAATCATCCTTTTTTTAAAAAAATTCACCAACAAGTTTTCGCTTCCTTAAAGCTCCCTTTAAGGAAGACTGGTTTCTTCATGCTTTCCTTCAAGCATAGGTCTAATATTTAATTTTGTGTTGCAGTTGCTATTCTGAACCTCAAATGGTAGAACCAAGTGCCACTTAGAAAAGTTATACAAATGAGCAGTTTAAAAGATGGTCTTGATGGGAAGACCAGTAAGGTATAATGTTTTTGCCAGGGAACTAATAGATGGCAGCAGTGGCAGAATCTAAATGAAAATTCATTGACACCATCATATAGAATCAACCAGGTTGGAAAATACCTCCAAGACCATCAAGTCCAACCCTACCGTGGTTACTAGACCCTGGCACTAAGTGCCACATCCAGTCTCATCTTAAAAGCCTCCAGGGATGGTGAATCCACCACCTCCCCGGGCAGCCCATTCCAATGCCTGATTACTCTCTCCGTAAAATATTTCTTCCTTATATCCAACCTAAACCTCCCCTTGTAGAGCTTGAGTCTGTGCCCTCTTGTCCTACTGCTGGTTGCCTGGGAGAAGAGACCAACCCCCACCTGACTCTGACCTCCTTTCAGGGAGTTGTAGAGGGTGATAGCATCACCCCTGAGCCTCCTCTTCTTCAGGCTCAACAACCTCAGCTCCTTCACCCTCAAAGCCTTTCAAATGCTTACCTCTGCCACAGAGCATAAAGACACTAGCCATTTGACAGTGGTCAAATATAAAGGAATCTAGAAGAACTAGCAAAACAGATAGGTCAAAAAGTGGCTGAATGTGTAATTGTGTCAGTCAGTCACACAACCCTGAGTTGAAGGTGCTATCTACAAGACAGCAGTCTTATGTACACTACCTGCATCCATCAGCCAGGAGCACATGTGATTGGTCAAAGTGCAGGGCAAGCATCGAAAGACATCCTTCATATTCTATCTGCTTTTGAATCTTTTTTTGTCCATTGATAAAAATGAAGGGGTCCTTTCAGTCCAAGTGCTTAATGTTTTTTGTTGAAATGTTGCTATAGAAAACATTTCTGTGTATGTAGCTATTGTGCTCACGATTCTTTTTTCATAAAAATTAGGTGTTTACTATTTCCAAAGACTTAGTTCCTCGGGTAATGTCAAGGGTTGTAGAAGCAGTCTCTGAAGAACTGAGTCGACTGATGCAGTGTGTTTCATCCTTCAGCAAAAATGGAGCTTTACAGGTACCTGAATACTTTGTACTGTCAAACATCTGAATATAGAAAACTGAGAATTACACACAGACATATAATCTGTGTATTTGATTTATTGTAGCAGTGAAAGCAAGGAGATAAAAAGGATTAGTATATAACCTATTTCAGACGTATGGATGAATACCCTTTGGGATACTGGTTTTTGAGTATGGTTATATGTTAGTGTTGACTTTTTGTGTCAGGCAGCATAAAAGGCTACTTGTATCCTATGAAATAAAATCATAATGGTGTCTGTTTGAAATGTTAAATACTATCTTTGATCTGACATAAAAAATAGTTTAAAAGAAAACAGTTTTGTGATATCTGGAGATTTAAAAATCGTGGAAATATGATGCAGTAGGATCTTGTAAGTCTTTGCAGGATTAGTCACTTGCCTGTTATATTATTTCTACATTACTGTGTTGTTGTAGCATGGATAGAACAGATTCTCTTACGCTACTTTCTTCATTTGCATCTGGATTGGTGGTTGCACTTGCTATTGGATACAATTTAAGGGACTCTTAAGAAAAAAATCTTTGGTATGTTTTTTAAATCCCTTTGAGGCAATGATTGGTATGGGTGTAACAGGCAAGAAGAGCAAACTTCCTATTTTCATTGTACATGGCAGCATTCTTGCATTATGATGGGAAAATAATTACCCAGTTGCAAGCCTTATTTTCCAGTTGCTGGTAGTAATGGCATTGGACAAAGAATTCATGTAGGAAGTTCTCAACCAAATAAGATTGACTCCCTATTTAAAACCAAATCAATTAATAACAACAAAGCTACTTGTATATCCCTTTTGTTTGACTAAACAATGTACTGTATGGACTTGCTGCCTAAACCCATAATTGAAAGGATTTTCTCTCCCTACTGTAAATGTGTTGCTCATGGTGATTTTCTGTTCCTCTAAACACAAAGTCTGTCTGACAGACAGTAGTAGTGTGAGAATGATCTGAGCCTGGTCAGGCTGATCGAAAAATACCCATTCAAGCCTGAATCTGTATTCCCACATCCTGTGACCCACAGTTTCACAGGGTTTGCCCTTTCACCAGGTTTATTTAGGCTGTGGGACTTGAGAATGTGACACTTTACCATGGTACTGCTACCTCCTAAAATGTAGGAAAGACTCTGGAATCTTATGTGCAGTACTTCAAATTGAAGTCCAAGACTCTTGAGCTTGGAGCACTATACAAAAGAGGTGAAATATTCTGTGGTAAGAAGAGCTTTTCTTATAAGTGTAAAATTGGTGGGTGGCTATGTTGCATTTTGTGCCACAAAGTTCTGGCTCTAAAAAAATACCAGTCTTGGCTGGCTTCCGACCTAGGGGCGAAATGAGGGAAATACCTAAAAGCCAAAGCATTTCATTAGAACTGGAATTAAATGCTTATGTTGCATTGTAAAAAGTTTTGTTTTGGAAGATTAATGTCATATTAGTTGTGTCTAAATGTAGATAAGCTACTGTAATGGCTAACTGGATTAAATTTTACCTTCATGAGGAATAAGAACAGAATGTGTATTTTGATGAAGTTCACTGCTTAATGATCACTTGCAGGATGTTTCTATTTCATATAAAAGCCTTGATGGTAATAACTGTTTTTCAAAGACTAAAGGATGATCTATGAAATTTGTTTAATCTATGAGTTCATTCTCCACCATGGTTTGCCTCAGTGAAAATTAATACCTAGACATTTTCAGTACAGTGCAAGAGTAAAATCCCAAAGCTTGTGTGCCCACCAGGTGACAGACAAGAAACAGTATAATCATTCTACTTCCTCATCTGATGGAAAAAAAATAAATTCAACAGAAGAACCAAGAGTAAAATGTGTATTGACAGATATTTGCACACTTGCGTTTCCTTCCTCCTTGGCCAAGCAGTGAGAAGTTATGGTCACTCTATTTAATTTTTAAAAAAAATAAAAAGTTAAAATTGCATCCTTCTGTCTTTCTATCACAGTACAGAAAAGATGCAACAGAAGTGAAGATTTATCACTGTTACTGAGAGACAAACCAATGTTTTTCAGCTGCTGCATAGTGACCGTGCAAACAGTTTGACTTGAACCAAGAGTATGAAATTGTTCCTTTTAGCAGTGTCCTGACACAGCAGCGTGGCAACGAAAAATACAGGAAATAAGCTGTTGAAAGCCAAGGCTGCTTACAGCTGCAGCATGCAATAGTATTTGCCTTTCAAAAAGGTGAAGCTTTGGGTTACTGGTACGCAGTTGATGAAAGGACATTGTGCCATTGTTTCAATATTTGTATTTCTGTCTTTAGGCCAAACTTGAAATCTGTGCATTGAGAGATACCGTGGCCATATACCTAACACCTGAAAGCAAGTAAGATGTGCTGTAATGTCTGTTTTTTTCAGTGTAACAGAACTCTTGGTAAACATGCAAAAATGCATGATGTGAATTAAGAAATTTTGCTTCAAATAGAATATGTGATCTACTAGGTAATATGCACAAACATAAACAACAGGGTTTTATCAGTTGAAAGAAAATAATTTATTTTTTGTTGTTTTTCACTTGGATTTTTAGACACAAACTAGTATTTGCCACTCAAAAAACAAAAGATAAAGTGAAACTTCGTAACAGCAGTACAGCTGCTCGGGATAATTATGCTAAAGCAGGACACAAGCAGAGTATGAGTTTTGTCCAGTTTGTCACAGCAATGTCATGTGGTGTATGACAAATAACCTGGCAGACACATCAAAGAGGCTACTGAACCAGACAATGGCAGGGTCCCCTTGTAGGGATATGGAGAATTAGGGCTTTCCACAGACTTATGCAATACCCTACTCCTTCTCCATGCACCTGATCATGGAAAGTTGATTCAGCTTCACACTGTGTCTTAGAATCAAAGTCTTCAAAAGGCTTTCAGCAATTTTTCATTTCTCATTGAGGTGCAAGACCAAAGATAAATAGTATGGGACATGGTTGCACATTAATATAAAGGAAGAGGGAAAAGCATTAGCAGCATCAGTGGTTGACACAGTCAAGGCATGTGAAAGCAGGATATGTTAGCTGTCAGCAGTTTTGAGTAAAGTCGATTGAATGAAATTTCTAGGTTATTATATTGGGAATTGGATACAGTCAGGTTCATTCATTATTTGAATTACCTACGTTTCTTTTAGGATTGGTATTACATGTCCCTGCAGATGGAAATTTGGTCATCTTACCTAATCAACAGTTTATAGGAGACATGGCAGGGCTTGAGGGCCTGATGTGCCTTCATAGTGTCACAGATAGTGTTCTGTGGTGCCACTGCATTCTCTTTTAAAATGCTTACTTCCTTATTCTGAAGGTCTCTAAAAGAAAACTACTTGTCACTGTCTCAGCTTGGATAAAATGGAAATTATATTGTCTCTAGTAATCATGGGGCAAAGCACAGTGAGCCCTGAAAGCTGAAGCTTCACAGAGGCCTTTTTCTTCATGTCATTAGTAGTAGTTGCCACAAGTCACTATATTAATCTTTGCTGACAAGATTATACCTGTCTGTGCAGGTCCTGCATCATTCCCTGCACTTCTGTTCCACACCTTTTGCCCAGAGAGGGGTGGGAACCCCATCTTTGGAGTTACTTAAATCTTGATTGGATAATGCCCCAATGAAGCCTTCTCTAATGTTGAAATTGGCCCTACTTTGAGTGTGGGATTGGACCTGCAAACCTCCGGGTGTCCCTCCCAACCTAAATTGTTCTATGAATCTGTGTTCCCTCAATGTAAACCAACTGTAAATTTTTTGTGGGCACCCATCTGTAAGGAAGAATGCAGTGATATGTCTACTGAGAGCCAAAACCAGTGCTTTATTTGTTCTTCATACACTGATGGTCACTTAGTTTGAGGCAGAAGGCAGGCTGGCAGCTGTCTGTAATTCTTGAAGAGTCCAGTATGTCTTAAATCAGCTGCTAATTTCACATTAGGAGTATCAAGAGACCTGCTTGAACCCATGACAATTTTATGCTCAATTTGCACATGGATGTCACATCTCAGATAAATATTTTGTCAATTTATTGAAAAAAGAATGGAGAAAATGTAGTATCTCTTCATAGAATTTATAGAGAGAAATTGTGAATGCTGAGACTCATACCAGTGGAATATTTTTGTTTTCCCTGCAGATCGAGCTTTAAGCAAGCTTTGGAAGCCTTGCCTCAGCTCTCAAGTGGAACTGACAGAAAGTGAGTAGAATGCTCCTCCTTGTCTCCTTTCCAGTCTCTGGAGCCATTGCTTTTTATTCTCGTGTGAGAACTTTGTTATAAGAGGGTTAACTTTCACCCTTCTGAATTGCAGAGCAGAAGCAGCTTTGGGCAGAGTTAAGAATAAGCTAAGTCCTTGTTAAAGACCCATTAAGTTACACAGAAGAGCCAATGGCTTTGTGGCATATCCCACTTGCCCATCCTAGTGTTATTAGTTCAATGTAGCTTTGTATGTATCTTCTAAGTTCAGTCTATTTTAGCCTTCCTTGTTATTCTTAGTTTCTGTGAGGTCCATTATATTGTCTTAGTGAATTTGGCAGCAATAAAAAAATAGCCAAGCTGATATATGGGGAACTGTCAAAAGTGGGCTGTTTCATTATAAAAAATAAGAAGGGTTTGTGATTCTTTCTTCACATCAGGAGGAGTAGTTTTGGGTTCTTCCTACTCCACCATAGCCACCTTTGACAACTAAGCTGCTTTGCTGCATCCAGCCTAGTATTTGGTAGTCTGTTTTACAAGCATAGTTTAATAAAGAGTAGTATGGTAAAACTGGGATGGATTTGTAATGAGTATAGTAATAGAGGTGTAGATGGTTTGAACTTGAGATTGGTTTCATTATATTTTCCTGCATCAAATCAGTTTGCACTTAACAGTCAAAATGTAGAATATTTTGTAGACATGTGAAGAGACTGTTTGTGCAGCCCATGGTCTGTGGGCTGTGCCTTCTTCCAGATGTCCTCTCTCTGTTTATTCAAACCTGCTCTTCACTAGCCACAAGAAGTCTCAAGATACCTCCCTGTCTTACTTGGTTCTTATGCGTTATTAAAGCTAGAAATCAGTTTTGAGTAAGAAGAGATTTTTCAACTCAGACTTTCCAAAACACCTGTAGATTTTTTTTTCACTTAGTCACAAGCATCTGAGCTTCATGAGACAGATGAGAATGAAGAACTGCATCATTTTTACATCTGCCTCAGAGTTCTGAGCCCTAGACAGTGCAAAACCTGTTCTGTTTCCCAGGTCATTACATGACAGTTGTCATCGTTTCAGGCAGCTCATTGTAATCTCTGTATATTTGTGTAAATTAACACACATTTGTGTGCTGATTGAGAGCTATTTATGTCTGTTCATTCACAATCATTGCTATGATGCTAAATGATGAGTGTGGACATTATCTTCAAGAGGACCTGCTGAGGAAGCAGATACTGATTTTGCGGTTTAAGTTGTTGTTCTTGGGTTTGTTTGATGCTGGCTGTTCAATAATTGCAGCTTGCCCAAAAAGGGCAGACATGGAACACCTGAACACCTAGCTTGTTTTTCAATTAGGGCAGAAAGTTCAGAGATCACACTACTCCCTAGAATACAGGGAAAATAAAACAGCCAAGACTGTCAAACATCATAATGCATATGCACTGTTACAGTAAATATCTTCTCCAACAGACCCATCAACATCATTGCTCCTACACCTGTAGTTTGTGGGTTATAATAAATATTATCCACTTTACCAAGTACCTTCCTGGCAGCTATGTAGATGTAAATGGACCATTGTTATGCTTCAAAATGAACTTGTACATAGTTTGTTATCTATAAGGGACAAAACCACATGGTTGCCAGTGAATTAATGTTTCTACTAGAACAGTCATACCATCTGTGATCTTTCAGCCATGATACTTAAGAGAAATGCACAAAATATCTTCCAAAGACAAGTTTGAGAACCAAAATTCTCAAGTCAGCTACACAAGAAAACACATAGCCTTGATAAGGGATATTGGTTTTATGGTACATAGCATAGCAGTTTCTGGATTTTCCTTACAAAAGTATCTTATGATAATCACTACTAGTCCTTTCACCAGTGGGTTTTGCAAATATGCTTCTCTCTAGATTATGATCTTTTTCTGGAAGGAAAGCCATATGAAGGGCTATTTTATCACCTTGATAAAGATCTCTGTGGCTGGGTCCTCCTCTGCTCACAGACCATCCTGAGGCACTTGGTATACTTCTAAGTATGTATACTATTTGGATATTTTAATAGATCCAGTTTTAGGCCTTTTATTTAAGCAGACTTGAAGTCACAGGCAGAATAGCCAAAACTTTTGGTAATTTTTCCCTTTTCAGAATCTCCCAAAGTTGTGACTATTTTCCTTTTGCAGGTTACTTGAAGAGTTACTGAACAAATTCAAAAGCAGCATGCACTTGCAGCTGACCTGTTTTCAAGCTTCTTCATCAGCCATGATGAAAACATAGACAATGACACAGTGCAGACAAATGTGCTTAAACAATGCCCTTTTTTTTCCTGGACTACTCGATTCCTTTGAAGCATCTGAAGAAAACAAAAGGAATTTCATGGAAAAATTAAATTGAGATACAACTCTCAGTAATGCTTTGGAGTGTCCTGCT
>NW_008671219.1:32721-39781 GCF_000695815.1 Acanthisitta chloris
TTTGTTGAAATGGTTTTCTGTCTGCTGTATTTCATTCTATGGAGAGAATTAAGTCAATTTTGTTTACATACATTTGTTCATGAAGAAATATTCATCAGTGTTCTGCAGTCTCGGTTTCATTTGTTAAAAATACATTGAAAGGTATTTTTAGCAAATGTCACCTTAAATTTGAGTATTACTCATGTTGTTCAGTGTATCAGTGTGTTAATTTCTAGATGTAGAGTGATACTGAAGTGACTGGAAGACTCGATTTCTATAAACTATTGAGAAGTATGTAATAAGCATTGCCCCATAGAGCTGACTAATAAATGTCCAGATACAATATGAAGAAGTACACTCCTTCTTCTGCATTTAAAAATGATCACTTTTGGGTTTTTCTGTTATCATCTACAGTTTTAGTGTTTGTAAGTCTGATTTCTTTGGGGGAGGGCTTTTATTTTCTTGTTTCTCTTTTAATTAAGCATGTTACTGCCTGTTGGTCCCTTCTGTTGTAATACTGACATAACCTTCACATCTGAAATAAGCTCTGCTTTCATTGGCAATTAACAGAAAAGCTCTCCAAGTTTATAAGATTAGTAGAAGTTGTTTTTCAAAAATGTTCAAGTAAAATATTCTTTGGTGTTAAGGAGTGGAATAGTTAATAGTCTCTCACATAGTCAGAAGTAAGGAGGAGCACAAAGTAAGGAGGAGCACAGTGTCATTTGTTTTGCTTCTACCTTCTTACTCTTCTGGTCTTTTCTTGTTCTTCCAGGCTTACTACCACTGTCTTCCTCTTGCCAGTCACTCCTCTTTTCCTCTTTTCACCACCAGTTACTGAATTTGTGTGGTGGGAAATAAGGATTCAGGAGAAAAGATTTTTGCTGCCATTGTTTTGGGGGATTACGAGTGGGTTGAGTTTTATAATTGAAATCATGGCTTGGGAGTAAATAATGCAGTAATATTCTTTTTGTATTTACAGTCATTTTGAGTGGGATGTGTCAGAAACAGTGCATGGTTTCCGAGCAATTTTTGAATGTCAGCTGTTTACTTTTGCCAGTTCAATTATGTGCTTTAAAAATACAGCATACAGTTCCTGTAATATGAAATACTGGAGAAAGTTTGATGCACATGTATTTGCTCATTAAAAATTTCTATGTAAGTAGTAATAGCATTTTGAATGGAAGTTTGAAATGTCAAATATATGTCATTATTGTTGAACACCTGGAACGATGTTATTTTGTTAAATGCTGCCCATTCTAAGCTGGTCATAGTTTCAGCTGCTGGTATTAACTGAAATAGTCATCCAGTTAGCTCATTTTGTAAAGGATTTCACTTCAGAATAATAAAATACTAAGAAATATGGTCATAAGCTCTTCTTGAATTCTTCACTTTCTAAGAAATGTGATTTCTTTATTAATTTTGCCAGCCTACATTTTCTACACTTGTATCAGACATGTTCCTAAGGATTGAAAGGATATTTTATCCTCTGTACTGAAATTATATTTATTCAGGCATCCCTTTATTATTCTCTTACTCATCTCCTGTTACTGCAGCTTGTTGCTTATCTTTAAAACCTGAAGTCAGGCTTTTGTTTAGTCACCTCTCTGAAGTAACTTGCACTTCAGAACATGTCATTGACAGCAAACACGAATAATGTGTGAGGGATCAAAATATTATTTGAATTCCCCCGAATATGAAATAAATGTTCACAGTTAAGTCAGAGCACTTTATTTCAATAAATCCACTTGGTGGAACAAAGGAAGTCAGTGACCATCGTGCTGTAACAAGATGGATTGGAATCCCTTGGTTTGGAAGGAGACCTAGGACTGCTGAAACTTCATAGCCAACATACAGCAGGCTGCAGTTCCTCTGAAAGAAAACTACAAAAAACAAGAAGTGGTCAGTGTGGGTTTTGCAAAAAAAGACTGTTAAAAGATACAATTAGGTTTAAAAATTGTTATTGAAAGTGGGAAAAGACGGAGAGACCACACCAAAATACACAATCAGTTGCAGCTTGTAGAGAAGAGAGGCAGCAAGGAAATCAAAGTAACAGAAGTGAAAGGCTGACATTTAAAGCAAAGGTAAATGCTGAAAACAGTACAAGAGAAAATAAATTATTGCATGAACTTTGAGTGTCTAGAAAAAGCTAAAAGCAATACAGACTGGAAAAAAATGTCACTGAAAAACCTGGAGAGCTTTATTTCTCATACAAGAGAAAAATTAATAAAGTAGTAAGGCTGTAAAATGTAGGTTAGTAAAAGTAGGTAAAGACTTATAGGGAAATCAGTTATAATATGCTGTGTTGAGATATTCAACCTGTAAAGATGTTGAGCCATTCTCCTATCACTGTATTTTGATATGGATTTTGAATAGTCATGAGTAGTTCAAGAGGTAGGCAAAGAGGAAATAAAAAACAAATGCTGCATCAATGTCATTGGGAAACAACACCAAAAAATATTTAAATCCCCCAGTAAAATGATAGAAAAAAATAGGGAAAAAATCATTACCTATCTGGGTGTTAATGAAATAGATCAAATAAGTAGCATGAAACAATGAAATCCTACTCCTTCGCACTCACAGAATGTTTTTTCAAATTGATGTTCTTTAGAAAATGTTAAAGAAACGTGCCCATCGTGTGTCCTTGTCAAAGTTAAAAATGCTCCTGTAGCTTTTAAAAAGCCACTTGGTTTAAAAGTACGGAAAGAACTGTAGTCCTGCTATGTTTCATGCCTGTGCTGAATTTGAAGGATAGAACAAACATGAGATGACTTTAGGATCAGGCAATTTGTATTCAATGTGCTGAACACCTTGCATTTTCCTCTTGTTGCGTAGAAGACCCAGGGCTCCAACCAGTTTAATTTCACTGTACAGCAGCAGAGAGGGAAATGAGAAATACATGCTGTGAGTGCTGCAGAGTTTTGCTTTGCAGGGTCACTTGTGGCTGCAGCAATAACGTGTGACTTGCCTTGTTAAAAGTAGGTCCAGTCTCTCAACCTTTGCCAAAGCATCTCCCTGAAGAGAGAGTACTTTATGGTGAAGGTGAAATTTATGGTTTTTTACTTTCTACCCGGCAGCCTTTTCCATCCAGAACCAAAGAAACATTTCTAAAGTAATAGCATGTTTCTCTGTTACGTTGGTAAGTAGTGAGGTGCAGATAAGAATAGACCCATAAAAATTAGTGTAATACTGTACAGAGCATGAGGCTGTAAAAAAGGTAAACTTAGTTATTGCTTGTTCTGGTTCTACTTTAGTTAAAAATTCTCTTGTATATATTCCGAAAAAAAAAAACAAAACCAAGATTAAGAATTGATTGTTGATATAACGACAGGTGTAATGGCAACTAATGTTTAAACAAATCCTGATAGGAGAATTTCATGGAGCTCTTTGCTGAGCCCACTAAAAGACATGCAGAAATCCCTCACTTGTGAAATTCTAACACTTAGCTGTGCAAAGCCCTAGAAAATACTCACAAATTCAACTCCTTTTTAGCGCTGAATGTACCAATATGCATTTTCTGTTTCTAATCCAGGAGAAAGTGTAAGATTGCAGTTTCCTAGATACAATTTTGGCCTTGTGAAGAAGGAAACATCAAGAATCTTTTGCCATGGTTACAGACAATCATCAGAGACAGTGCTACACAGGGGATTCCAAACCTACTGCCAGACCACATCTAAGTCCACTCCAGCCAACTTTGTTGGGCATGTCCTGTTAAAATACTCTTGAAGAATTGTGATTTTCCTGAGGCTATTAAATGGAACAATATCGCTTGTATCAATGGATGCAAATGTTGATCTTTGTGTCCAAACAGGTGTCTGGACTCACTAGCAATGAGGGGGTTTACATGTCTAACACATTGTAAACATAATTGGTATTTTGCTCTTTTCATTCTATAATATCTATAGGAATTAGGAGGCAAAGATCCTTAACCTCATCAGAATGCATCAAAACTGAAAACTGAATGCAGCACTCCTCCTAAAGCCTGAGATTCAAAATTCAGATCTGGATCTTTAACATTGTAAAACTTTGGCTCTCTGGATCTGGTGCATCTTATCTGGGAGCAGAAAGAGGGACCCCTGAGGGTATATAGCATCTGCAATCTGTTTCTTGTTAATAGGAATCATAGTTCCTGCCTGGAGCTGAAAATTTTAGCATCAGTAAGGAGGTCTGACTACTGTCAAAGCAGTCATGCATTACTTAAGTAGTACAACAGAAATATGATTTGTATTAGTCCAGCTTCCAGGTAAGTTGAAGTATTTGGGAACTTGTTAAACATGGTGATAGACTTCAAATAGGACTTTGGTCTTTTGGCATTTCTGGTCTAGCCATGTAACTGGGGCGGTTCTGGGTGACTGCCCTCATCGGAAATTAATAATTGTAATTTGTACGTTTGTTTAAAAGATTTTTAGGAGAGAATCTGGTGTATTTACTGTTCAAGGATTCAAAAGATAACAAAAACCCCTGCTTGAACTTTTATCCCTAGTTACATTCCAGCCTGTCCATATAGTGATAGAGATGGTTCAATTTACCTGCTATGCCTTTATTAGCAGTTTTCCTATTCTTCTGTATTAAATGTTAGTAGGAACTTTGCAGCCATTAGGTTAGAGCTGCTTCTGCAGTGTTAACACAGGACACTGTTTCTTTTAACATTCTTAAAGCCATAAAAAAAGCTAGATGATTAATTATTGGCAAAAATATTTTGTACAAGCTGTGTTACGTGTTAAGAGTATTTCGGCCTTATGTAGTTGACAGCCTGTTCTCTGACTTTGCATTACTTACTAGAGGGGGTTTTGGCATAAAATAAAAGGGAAAACTGGGAGCAACACAGTTCCATCATGGAACACGATAGCCATTTCTGTCTTCACCTTTTTTGAGCTCTGTTTTTATATAGTGCTGCCATAGGTTAAAGAGGAGATCTGTGCAATTCAGCTCCATTTCTCTTGTGCTGTTTTTGCTTTAGAGCTCTAGAAGCTTGTCTGTAATGCAGATACTAAGACAGCATGTTCAAAATGGTGTATTTATTTCAGAACAAGGTGTTTATCATGTAAATTATATGCTCCTTTCATTATTACTTGACAGCCCAAGGGGGCTGTCATTTGAAGAGTCATCAATGCACCCTTGAAGTTCTTTAAAACAGTGTGTGTTGGTGGTTAACTTAAATGACACAGTTAGCAAAATTTATCACTACATGGGACAGCCAGGGAAATGCCACTTTTGGAGCAGCAGCACTAACAGATGTGCTGCAGGGGTTTTGAGGCATCAAACGAGGGGGCTGTTTATACATCTAAGACATGTTCTCTCACCCTCGCTGTTTAAAAGCTTCTAATAGATTTTGTACAACTCTTTTGCAAGCAGCCCTCCTTGAGGTCAGGACCAAGTAAGGGAAATCTTCAGCCAAATTCCTTTAAAATTGGAAAATTTAAACAACTTGAGGAAAAGGAGTAAGACAATGGAAAGTGGAATCCAGCCTTATTTGTAACAGATGCTGTTAACACATGCATAGTTTTATAGCCTGTTTTGGCACCCTTTTGCCTCTTTTTTTTCTGAAATAACTGTAATACTAAAGTTCATTGGCAGTCCCGGGCAAAAGTGCACAAATAAAATGGGCTGATAGTCTCAATATAACTCATGAAAAATTATTTAAATGCAAGCTAAGGATTAAGAATTATTTTTTCCTTCATTTCTGAAATGGGCTTGGAGGTGCAGGTAGGGAACGAAGAATTTTGCTACATGCTTCTGTGCCTTGATGACACCTATGCAGTGAAATTACTACAGTTCTGATGTGACTGCAGATAACCAGGAGGCTCAGCGTAGACTCAAACCCGAAGCCCAGTATACCCCGTTATTTCTAAATGGATGTTGATCTAGAAACAAGCACGAAAGTCTTCATTTTGGTGGCACAGGGTTCCAAGCAGCAGTACTAATGCATCAAAATTTTGGAGGCCACAGATTTTGCTTCAGCCAAGAGGAGCACATGCCTCGCTTTTCTTGGTTCATAAGCAGATTTTTAGCACAGAATGTCAAATCAGATAATTTATAAAGTAAAATTAGCAAAATGAGACAGTCTTTCTCACTGCTCATTACTCATTTTTTCTGATAAATTTCACTCATTTGACTAGACTGTACTGCACACAGAGGGGCTTCCCGTTCCAGCTTATCTTTTCAGATATTCAGTAGATAATTAAAATTCAAAATATTAACAGTGCTACTTATTTTTAG
The DNA here is from genome assembly GCF_000695815.1 of Acanthisitta chloris. Classification (NCBI taxonomy): domain Eukaryota; kingdom Metazoa; phylum Chordata; class Aves; order Passeriformes; family Acanthisittidae; genus Acanthisitta; species Acanthisitta chloris. The sequence continues at coordinate 38,917 of NW_008671219.1, forward strand.
AACCTGACATAAATATGGACAGACATAGATTTGAAAACAAATTAATAGAAATCAGGGTGCTCTGAACCACTGTGGTAAGAAATGTTGGTAGACCCCTCTTGTAACCCTCTTTGGTATAGCCTGTGCAGGAAAGGGAATCTCCATCACTGTCTCTTCACCCGTGCTGGGGAGCAGGAGAACGTGACACCTCAGTGCAGAAGGTGAGATGATTCTCTCTGATAACTGACATGCTGCAAAACTGAATAAAACAAACCCCAACAAAATTTTCAGTCTCACAAGGATAAAATCTATTCTACATTTTGAAACTTTTGAAATCAGCAACACGACTGGAGTGCTCCTGGTACAATCTCTGAAGAAGGTAGCTCTCACTGGCACATTTTGCCATTGTGCCACAGTGTCACCCAGGTTGTCCTTTTGGGGCCATTATTTGTGTGTTGTGTCAAACAGGAAAGCTGATTTCTAGCTCATGTAGTCAGTGGCTGTTTTACAAACACAGGTAGTCCATGGATTAGCTCATGAGCAAAATACACACTTTTTCTCAGGGTCCTATATTTGTGAATGTTGAATCTCTGTATAAACCTTGATAAATTCTGTTCCCTCAGGACCCTGTGTGCCAGTACAATACATTCTGTGTGTATGTGGGTTTTCTCCTCCTAAGAGTACTCACTGCACAGACCCATGTGGATTGTGTTAATCCATACTTCAGTGCAGCCCCAAATGTATTTGGGGACCTCTTTCATAGCACATCAGAACTTGTGCATTTACTTTTCCAGTATCAGTCTCATTAATTTATACACCCAGCTTCACAAGCAGATCTTGGGAACTGAGGTAGGATGTAGGCAGAAAACAGCAGCTGAAGAGCAGG
>NW_008671219.1:39795-59913 GCF_000695815.1 Acanthisitta chloris
GCCAGCAGTTCCTCAACATGGTAGGCACATGCCTGGTTACTGTAGTGTTTGCAGGGATGGGGGGAGGTGGGGATTTATGCCTGCCTACCACTGCCTGCAGTTGAGTGCTGATGATTAGCTACAGGCATCCTGCTCACGCCTGAAACGTAACTGCAGCCCTTGAGCTGAGCACCTCCAGTGCCCTCTTACAAGCCAAGTGATCCACATAGATGTCACAGTGTGGGTCTTCAAGACAAAAGCCTGGGCAGAGTATACACGCAGGAACAGGACCTCTGCTTTTGTGTCCTCCCTTGCCTTTTGCAGCCACGTCATAACTTCTGCTGTAGGTTGTGCTAGGGTCAGGAGAGTCCCAATTCCCATGGTTTAAGCTGTGCAGGAAGAAATTGGTGGACAAGAAGCGCCAGCAATGTGCATTTGCAACCCAGAAAGCAAACTGCATTCTGGGCTGTGTCAAAAGCAGTGTGGCCAGCAGGTCAAGGGAGGGGATTATGCCTCTCTGCTCTGCTCTTGTGAGACCCAACCTGGAGTACTGCATCCAGCTCTAGGGTCCCCAGCACAGGAAGGACATTGACCTGTTGTAGTGACTCCAGAGGCCACAAAAATGAGCAGAGGGCTGTAGCACCTCTCCTATGAAGATCAGCTGAGAGAGTTGGAGTTGTTTAGTCTGAAGAAGAAAAGGCTCCAGGGAGACCCTATAGCACCTTGCAGTACCTAAAGAGGGCCTGCAAAGAGAGCTGGAGAGGGATTTTTTACCTAGGGCATGTAGTGGCAGGACAAGAGGGAATGGCTTTATACTGAAAGAAGGTGGGTTTAGATGAGATATTGGGAATAAATTCTTTCCTGTGATGGTGGTGAGGCACTGGAACAGGTTGCCCAGAGACGTTTTGAATGCCCCATCCCTGGAAGTATTCAAGGCCAGGTTAGATGAGGCTTTGAGCAGCCTGGTCTAGTGGATGATTCCCTGCCTATGGCAGTGGGATTGGAACTAGATGAGCTTTAAGGTCCCTTCCAATCCAAACCATTCTATGATTCTATAAATTCAAGATTTCTTTGGTCAGAGTAAAAGGAGCAAAGTGGTGTTTCATTGCCTAAAGTGAGAAATTTGCCTTAAATTCATCATTAGTTGCATCAGATCACTGAGCAGATGGTTGCCAAACATAAGGACTGGTGCAAGGAAGAGGGTAGGGACAAGGAAGAGGGCCTAGAGCTGACTGGGTCAAGAGCAGCTCTGCATGAGGTGCTCAATACTCCTCTCCTGGCATGAGATCAGCCTTGGTGCCTCCCCTGTGATCATATGCACTGATGCAAGAGCAGACATGAACCTTAAAGTCCTTGAGCAAAGTCCAGGTACGTCTGGTTGGCTCACATGGCAAGCACTGGATGCTACAGTGAAGCAGCATTGCTCTCACTCCACTGCCACCCTCATGTGCAATCCATGAGCATGTTGAAAACTCAATTTACAAAATCAGTGTAGCTCCTAGTAACACCCTGGGCCTTTGATCTCTGATTTCTGGTGCATTTAGCGGGGACAAACTCCAGAACATTGAAAACTCAATTTACAAAACCAGTGTAGCTCCTAGTAACATCTGACTTCTGATGCATTTAGCGGGGACAAACTCCAGAACTTGGAAATGCCAACAGATCCCACCCATCAGCTTTGGCAGTCCCAAAATCACATGCCTGGCACTAGCTAACTTTAACAGCAGACCTGTCCCACCAGGTATGCCCCCATCTCCCCAGGAGATGCACAGCAGGGAGGTGTTGGACCCCCAGCAGCTAGTGAGTCAGTGCCAGTGGCAGGGCTGGAAGTGAGATACTCGAAGCCCTGGGCCTCTGCTCTACCCGGCAGACCGCACCCTCTAAGATTTCCTGCCTGTGGTGAATTGTGTCAAGTTTTATCTGCAGGACAGGTTTAAAAGGGGAAAAAAAAAGATAAAAGAAAAAATAAAAAAGCTCCAAAAAAACTAGCAAACAAACAAACAAAAAAACAACCCAGTTCTCATGAATGAAACATTACCCAGTCTTCAAAAGCTTTCTCAGCCTTTCTGAGAGCTGCACGTCACTCAAATAACTGAAGAAATACTGTGGGTTTCCTCTGCTTCTTATGACCTTAGTCTGACTAACTAGCTTTTACCAATGATAGTGAGTGATAAACACTCACTGATAAAAATGGTTCCTTCTTTCTGGGGAGTCTTTTCATCAGGTTGACCACTTTGGGTTGAACAGCTCACAGATTTTGGTCTAAGCTTGACAGCTCCATTGTGCTATAGAAATGAAGGGCAAGTCAAACATTTCCCTCACCTCCCCCTCAAACTCACCCATATTTAAAGAAAAGTAAAAACAATACAACACTGGGGCTGTAATAATCAGACTTGTACATGGTATGGTCAGCCATGACTGACCACATGGTGGTAAATACTCATCTAGAAATAGGTGTTTGAGGCTTGTTATCAGTATTCATAATGTCACATTCTCTATAACAGCGTTTTTCCCATCAGCCAGGTCCAAGATGAAGCGTGTTTGCAACAGCAGTCTCGTTGCTTTACCAATGTTGTTCTTTTTTTTTGTTTGTTTCATCTTATACAAATATGAGTGAATCTCACCAAATGACTCCCCTTTGAAAGGGGCTGATGGCCAATTTGCCATTGAACATCCTTCCTGTGCTTTTATCATGCTGCAGAGAGCAGGGAGGAGAACAAAGAGACACCAGGCTGGTAGAGAATCGTCTGAAGTGACTTGCCACACTACAAAATATTGGGCTTGTTGGAATGATGCACCATCTGTTTATTGCCTTTTATTCTTCCTCCTGCTTTTTGGTGTTGTTTCTTTCTTTTTTTTCCTGCTTTCCTTATCTACATTTTGTTTGAATTTTCATCCATGTTCCACTGAAACCCAATTGTTGTCCTTTTGTCAGAGTTTTGGGGATGGTCGGTCCGTATGATTTTTGTGTTTCATGTGTTTTCAGTTTGGTTTGCTTTGCTAGGACATATATTGGAAAAGGTTTTTTTATGTATTTGATTTACTGGAGGGGGGCATTACTTGAGAGGGATTTAGCAGCGGCAATATCTTTTCCTTTTAAGAAAATCTGCACTTCTCACCAATATATTATTTCTATTTTCAGTGTAATTAAGGTTTTCTCTATGGCAAAATGAAATCTGTTTTACGCAATCTGTTATGTGACATTTGAAATTGTGCCATTTTGACCCTGGGAAAGAAGAGGTTGTGCAGTTGATGCAATGCCAGCAGGAGATAGACAGGCGTGAACAAAGTCTCCTCAGATCTGTCCCTTAGTAGATCAACCCTTGCTCACAGACACAAACACACATCCTTTTGCTTTTATGTTTGTCCAACAGGACAAAAATGCAACATAGGACTGCTATAAAAAGCATGTTGCCTTCCTGAGTGTGAAGAGGAGTAAGCACTCCAGCTTTACCAGACATCACTTGTCCTCCCTGCCTACCTGGTGGAAGATTCCACTACAGCATCCTTGCAGCTCTTACCACCTGCACAAGATTGCAGCAAGATGGTTTTTCCTCTGCTGTACTGCTGTGCTCTTCCCATCAGCCATGTAGACAAGGGGTAAGGGGTTGACTTACCAGGCTTTTAGTTTTTCTTTGCAGCTATTGCCTCAACAATACTTTGTGGCAGTGAGTCCACAGGTTAATGTTTGAGAAAGTGAACAGCTACAAGTTTTTCCTCCTGTGTTCATGTGGCATTTAGGTTATTATCCTAACCTATGCAACGGACTGCATGCAACAGTTTATCATATACAGTTGCATTGCTTTTTTTCCTTGGGAGGGGAGAATTTTGGTGCTCACTGAATTGTTGAGTATCATCAAGCATATTGAGGTGCTGCCATCCCCATGTTGGAACCTTCCCTCACAAGTATCAGCGGTCCCTAGGTACAGTTGCAGTGGCCTTGGCCCACAGTCTCCAACACATGCCTGATGTGCCTTCACTCTGTCACTTGCTTGAGGGGGCTGTGCTGGTCAGGATGCATTTGTGGAAACACTTGTGCTTTCTCATTCCAGGGAATGGGGCTCCTTACTGCTTCCTACCCTTCCTGGTGGCACTCTGGGCAGTAGCAATTGAGGGGAAAAGAGGGACTAGGACAAATGGAGGTCATTGAAGAGAAAGAGTGAAGACCTGGAGGAAAGTGATGGGGATGAGTCATAAAGCATAAGGAAGAGCAAGTTGCCCTTGGGACAAATGCAGGTCATCCCTGGTGAGCAGTCCAGGGACACCTTCCCCCCTCCAGTTTGGGGAAACAGAACCCATCAGTGCCCAAGTGGGGTGAGTGATGCTGCCCAGGCAGCCAAGCCTTTCCCCAGAATGTCATAAGAAATGTGCACTGGCTAGGAGTGTAGCCTTCATGGTGTGACAGGGAGGCAGCCCTCCTGAAGCCCATGCCCTCCCCAGGTATCCCATAAGCCCTGAGGAGAAGCAGAGGTACATGAGGTTCGATTCTGAATGTGGAGTTCGGCAACAAAGAGAATAAACAAGCCTTTTCCTAGAGCTACCTAGAACCTCTTCAAATGCCCAGCTGGACTGTGAATGGCCAAGCCAACCAGGATGATATAGCTGCTTGTCATCCTGTAGAAGGTTCAGAGATAAGGACAAAAGGCTCACAAATACATTTCGTGGAAGCCAGCTCAGAATAAAAGGCAGGCCTTCATTTCAGGAAACCTCATTTTTCATTTGTAAAACACTTTCATTCAGAAAAATGAAGGTGAGGGAGAAGAAAAGCAGAGTGCTGCTCTTCCCGACCATAGCAAATACACCTGCACAGCAGCTTTCAGCCATTGAAAAACATAAAAATGGCACACGAGCAATTCCAGCAGTTTTCTCTTGCTTTCTAGTTATGGTGGCTTGCAAGTTTGGGCTAAAATATCCCACATTGGAGCCTGCTGCAGCATATTTTCTATGCCTGGAAATTTTAAGTGGTTGCTGATCATGTAGCTGGAAGAAAATATGCTCTTTTTTTCCCCCTCCATGCTTCAAGAAACTTGGTGACCTTTTCCTCATGTCCCCAGGCTTTGGAAAAGGGACTTGAAATGTGGCAGGATTTTGGCTTGTGTGTCAGGAATGTGACGCTTGCCTGCAAAAAACCTCCATGCGAATTTTGCCAAGTTGTAAGCCTCTGAGGAGATAAATCATCTTGCTCACAAGCACTCACTGAGCTGACAACTAAAAAAAAATCCTCCCTAGCTTTATCCCAAACTCAGGGCTCAGTCTGCACCTGAGCCCCCCTTGCATAAAACTTAGTGTCACAGCCCCAGGGGGTAGGGCTCTTGTTTGGTTCTCACCCAAGAGGAAGGTACTACCATCACAAGCCTCAATGGAGCCAGCAGCAGCAGCCTGAGCCCCAGAGCTGCTGGTGGCTAAGCAGAAGAAGCTGGAGGTGGAGGGTAGCACAGACACAGCTTAGGGTGTGACAAGGGATGAAAGATGGAGGGAGAAATTGTGGTGATAGAACAGGGAAGCAGTGAAGGAGCAAGTGCCTGAAGCAAAGCAAGACATACTGGATGGGACTAATCATAAGGATCACAACTTAAGAGTACTTCTAGGAGGTGTGGCAACAGGCTACAGACAGAGTCCAATAAAATGGAATCCCATCCTGTTGTTTGAGTTTGCTTTCCCTTCCATTTCTGTCTCCTTAAGCTAAGAGAACCACACACCCAAGCACATAAACACCACACAGAAGAGTCAAATGCTGATATTTCTTAACTTTTGCCCATGTGGCCTTCATAATTTTCTCCTCTGTCTGTATAATACTTAAGTGCAAAATAAGAATAAAATAAAAACTAACTCAATGCAAATAAGCAATCTGAAATTTCTGGGATTAAACAGACTTCCTATGAGAGTTTGAGGTGAGGCACTTTCACCAACAGGCTTTGTAAATAAGTGGGCTTGTAAATGATGAGTGGGTTTGTAAATAAAGGGTTGAATTTCTGACAGGCTGAACACCCACCTCTTCAGACAGTGGTGCCCAGCACCTTTGAATCACCTTTCTAAATTCTGAGACCTGCGCCAAAATCATTCCTATTCTCTGCTCTCTTTTTCTAGCTTGCCAGAGAGACCTTTCATGTGCTACCCATTCATTCTTCAACACCTTTAGCATCCTTTAACACCCACTGAAGTACCTGCCTCACCTGTTTTCATCGCCAGCTCTATCCTGGTCCTTCTTTGTGGGCTCATCTCTCCAAGAAATAGTGGAGAATCTTTCCACTTATGGCACTGAAAGGATGCCAAGGAGCTTGCCTCAATTGCCAGCTTAGTTGCCAGTTTTCCCTTGTGATCATTAGCAGGATGCTTGGTCCATTCAAAACAACTTCTAAGGTAACCCTGAGCCTACACCTGCCTCTCATTGCCACCACACAACCACTAGTCATCATCCCACCATTGGCCCAGCCAGCACCTTGGAGTTCATGGGAAAGTCCCAGGTTGTAAACTGATGCCACAAGCTCCCCACCAACCCCACATCTCTGAACATTGTGTTGAGACCTCGCCTGTCAATGCAGGGCTGAAAAAGCATCCTGCCAGCCCTGTCTGCAGCTATGTGTATGCTTGATCCTTCATTTCTTAGCTGCCCATGAGCATAGACAAGCAGGGAGCAGCATCAGGGCCAGCTCCTGGAAATGCTCCCTTCACCACCAGCTAGGACAGCACTCCCTGGGCAAGAGCAATGTGAGCTCATGAGGACAAGTTATGAGGCCTTCCTGGGGCTGGGCACCTGGAGGGCTGGTTACAGTAGCCCTGAGTACCCTGGGAAGATGCAGGTCTGGTGCCTAAGACTGAAAAGGGGTCCATGGTGTGATTTCCAGGTTTCCTGGGCATATGATTCTGTTCAAAAATTGCTGTCCATGTGTTGAGTCATTTTTTACCTTTTTTTAAAAAATTATAAAGACCTTAATATTTTTATTATCAACACTCTCATTTCAGCAATTTTTTCAAGGCTTGTAGTGGAGGAGTGATCTGACTAGTAGTGTCCCTTGTTAGATGCTACTGCAACTGCCAACCTCCTTTTCATTTGGTGTCTAGACAGTAAAGCAGAGGACAGCATTAATAAAAACTGAGCACCCAAATGCCTGAAAGATCTTGTTTGATGGTCTTGAGCTCCCTTTCAGACAGGATAAAGTCAAACCTGAGAGTTTTTTGAGGTTTTAGAGGGAGTTTTGGGTATGTTTTGATTTTGACTCCAACATGAAGATGACCTGATCTGCATGTGTCTGCTTGCATTTTTCTGTGTGTTGATCATGCCCTGCTTCTATTAATCAAAGTAGGAAACTTCAGGCAGAGACTTGCTGCTTTTTCGAAAGTTAAACATACCACTGCAAAAAGAAAAACCGGGTCAGTTCTCTAAAGTGAACAGTATGGAAAGATGTCCCTTGCGTTTGAATTCCCTAACTCTTGAGTAGGGCGGCCTCAGTGTTTAAAAAGAGACATTTCTGTTTATCTCTGCTTATAACCATGTAGGCCAAAGACTAATGTTCCTATTTTCTAGGAAAAGACTTCAGGCTGCTCCAGTGATCTCCCCTCTGGCTGTTATGAATCTCTGTTTATGTTGCCATAGCTTTGTAAAAATGCCAAGAGAAAAAGAAAGTGGCTTCCCATTTATGTGTGTTCTGAATTGCTGTCATAAACAGAGGCCTTGATTCATTGGTTGGGAATCCCTGAAGTAAAAGCAGCACCAACTTATGTCATCATGCTATGTGCTGGGAAAGGGCAACAGGAGCTCTGTGTCTTCTTGAGACATTTGGTTGATGGGTCTGGGAATCTTCTGAGTTGCAGACAAACTGAAAGCAGCCTATTGCTGCCTCCAGTGTCAAGGTACCTGAAGGTAAGGTCTCTTTCCTTCCCTTTGAGTGTGGGTTTTAAGCTAACATGCTTGTTGGTGGCATTGGGAACCTCCCTTGAAAAGATTAGAAGACTAATCTAAGCGTTCTGCATTGTCCTGCATTGCATGGAAGCAAACCTCTTAGTTTTGTAGCTTGCTATGATTCTTAAATAAATATTGGGGGGAAAAAAAGAAAGGAAGAACAAAAACAGTAACAGGAACTGTTAATTTTCACTAATGAAAATGCTCTTGGCCAGCAACACTCAGTTGACCCTGCACCCCCCACTATACACACTTCTGAGCTGCGTTTCATACAGTAACTGCTGAGGTAAAATCAGGAGAAATAGAGACTATATATAAAAGTGCTGGAGTAAAGGCGAGTGGCACCTCAGTTCTGCTTCTGAGTAAGTCTTCTGTTTTTAGAAGATGCTAGGTGTTGCACACACAGCCCTGGAGCCAGCTCAGCCCTGCTGTGCTGCCACCAATGCCTGCTGCAGGACTGCCAAGGGCTCCAGCTTGCAAGACATAGCTCTCCCTCCAACCCCTGCCTCACCACAGGAGTACCCAAAACCATACTCTAGCTGAGGCATACAGGACCAACCCTGACTCCTGGCAAGGCATCCCCTCTGCTGGGTTTCCCTCCAGGAACCTACAGGGGACAGCTCTGGAGCCAAGGGCCAAGCCTCAAAATCACTGTTCTTAGCATGGGTGAAGAGGTGTCCTCCCCACCAGTGAGCCTCCTCCATTGAGTTTGAGCCTCCTTTGCTCAGCCCTGGCCGCTGCCTCCAGGGCATCTCAATGTCTCTGCCCAGTCACCTGCACTCATACATGGCACAGCTGTGCACACCAGAGCAGCAGGTGACTGGGAAGACTGGACTGGGCCAGGATCCTCCTCCTGATTTCCAGCTTCCTCACTTATGTGAAGTACTTTTGAGTTACTTCTCTTTGACTGCACTTATTTAATTAATTATTTAATTAATTTTTTCCCTCGTTTGTTGGAGGCCTTCTTCTCAAAGAAAAATCTTCATGAAATTATGCTTTCCCCCACCGCTCACTGAGCTAAGAAAACACAAACTAAAAACTAAAAAACAAACAAAACCCCAACCAAACAAAAAAAAATACTCCCCCAAAAAAACCCCAACAAAACCAAGACAAAAGCCCAAACCCCAAATGTCACAAAACTCACTGCTTCTTCTGCACAACAGCATTGTTATTGTCCAGCAGCCCCAATTTATTGACAGGCAGAGGCAAACCAGACAGACCTGTGATGGCAGTTGGAAATAAAAAAAGGCAAACAAGAAAGAAAAAACACAAACACTCTCCCACTTGGGTTGGAGCTCAATTCCCAAGGTGCTGCTGCTACAAGCATGCTCAGGCTGTGGAGACATGAGGTGCTGGGAAACACGGGGCCAGGGATGTCCCCATCACCCAGGACAAGGACTCTCCAGATTCCATGGGGTTGGAGCAGTGTTCAATATGGGGTAGGGCCATGTAAACACCAGGGAGTTTGTTTTGCTGCCTATTTGAGATGTGACCCAAAGCCAAATCAGAAAAGGCAGTGACAATGCAAGTGAACTGCAAAAATAAGGAACACCAGCAAGCCACCTTGCCTCCCTCCTCATCCAGTGCTACTGAATTACAAGGAGGCAAAAGCAGTGAGAACAAAAGTACACTGAGGATGGAGGGAGGGGAGAGTGGGAAGTAGACCCATTCAAACCCAGTAAGAGAAAACAACAATTTTTTTTGTAAATATCACTGGTGTGAAGTTCCTGATGACAACCATGCCAACCACAGAACAAAAGGAACTGCCCTTTTATATATGTAAATGTGATCAGATAGCTGCTGCCTCTTCACGACTGGCTCACAACAGCTACAAGGGTTTTACCTAGAGGTTGAGCATCCTGACCCCTCCCAGCAGTGCCCAGCTCAGACAATCCCCATTACTGAACAGCATGAGCTGCCCTTCCCAGGGGTGGGAATGGAAACCATTTCAGACAAGCAAAACATCCAATACTATTGGTTGTAGACATGGTTTGAGAACATGGGACTGAAAAGCCCTGGAGCAACTGTGCAGTATGGCCATGTGCACCGCATGACCATGTTCTTGTTAACTTTGCTTTGGGCAGAACCTTGGGTTATGCTGTTGTGGGATTTTCTTAATATCCTCAAGAGGTTTGGACACACATTTGGTGGTATTAAGGTATTTCTGATTGCACAGGAGACTCTCTTGCCTCTTGTCTCACCATTTGCCTGGGGATGTCCCTGTAGCTCGTGGTAGAGGATGTTGCATGCTTCCAGTCTCTGTCTTCCAAGACACCCAGCATGCCCAGGAAGGTTGTGCTCTATAGTGTGCCACTAAGTGTGTGATAGCACTTTATGTATTGTAAGATGTGCTATAGCAATGGTAGTTCTTGATTGCATTTGTTATATTCATCCTGCCACCTTCTCCTAGTCTTTGTAGCACAGCACCATGAAGAGTTTCCGGCTGGGACTCTTGGTTCATAGCGCTTAGAGAAATGCCCACACACTGTGCCAAAGAGCTTGTAATCTAATTTGAACTGAGACAATACACAGAAAAAAGAATCACCAAAACCAACACGAGAAGATCAGGATGGGCAAAGAGGAGGCCAGAGGTAACGACAGATCAAGCCTGAGCTTTTCCAAATTTACACCACTCTCTACATCTTTGAAATGACAGAGATAAGTCTTCAGCATATCCCCTCTGTTTTAATTGCCAATATATATTAGCTGGTATGGGTGAGGAAAAATCTACTTTTTTATTTTATTTTTGCTCTTACACATTCAAGGACAAATAAAATCTATTAGAAAGCTGAGCCTAACTTACAGCAAGGAGTTTGGTGCTAGTCAGGGGTGGCAGATTTCAGACTAGAGTAAGAGCTGTAAGCAGGAACACAAAGCTGCAGAGGAATCCCTGCTCCAGTGTGAGAGGCATCACATATTTGTCAGCTGTTGCCTTATTGAATACAGCCAAATTTCTGTGCTGAGAAGCTCCTGCCCTCTCCTCTGAACATGTACTCCGTTCTGTGCAGATGTGTGGCAGAGGCAGCTACAGCTCTGACTGCCCTGTGTGCTGCTTCCACAGGGACCCAAGGAGTGAGGGACTTGCCATCCACTATTTTCTGTACCCTCACTGCTGCGGTAAGCAGTGAGGAAGGCTCAGTCTTCAGGTCACTGTTTAGTGCTCCCTGCCAAGCACATCACGCTCCTCTCCATTGCCACTTGCTGTCACACAACTGCATGCACCATTGAGCCATGCTCCTTCCAAACCAAAGGCACCTGCTGGGAGCCCCCCAGGCTCATGAAGGAGGGAGCCAGCACTTCGAGGAGAGGAGCAGGCCAGGAATCCAAAACACCCCTGTGATGGACAAGAGCTGCCATCCCATGACAGGGGGATAGAGCATGGGAACTGCCTCTCTCTGGACTGCACCACAGTTCTGTCTCTCTCTCAAGATGCTGACTGAAACATTAAGCCACTGAAAGGCTGGAATTAATTATTTGTGGACAAATGTCTTTCAAAGTGAGATTCGATAAAGAAATATTTTCTCCTTATGCAAACTCATCTGGGGTGGTCAGAAGGGAATTAACCTCCTACAGGCTGTCCTATAGGATGGAGCATCCAGAATCAGTACAGGTGACCTTTTTATCTGAATAATGAGGGAAAGATGAACACATACAGACAGAGGAAGGTGCTATTAGACAGTTTTGGGTTACCACGCCTGGTCACAGCTGTCAGGCAGAGACCGATTCACTTCTGGAAACACTCTGGTCCAACACCACAGGCAGACTACTGAGCCTATGGCTGCAACATGGGCCCACAACCACTGCAAGTATGAAGTGAATCAGCCACACCACGGGCAGACCTTTTCTAGGTAAAAGCCTCCAGCTGGCAGCAGGCAGTGGGAGCCCGACTGCCACAGAGAGAGAGCGAAAGCAGCTCAGCACTCCCGACAGACAAACTGCCATCTCCAGCCTGCCCTGTGCACAGCAATATTTTTTTCTGTTTCACTCACAGCAACTTTGAGTGCCTGCCACTCACACACGCAGGCACTTCGCAAAGCTCAGGGTGCTGCCTGTATGCCGCGGCAATTCGGCATCGTTCCCATGGAGGCCCCTCATCTATTCTTGTAAAGGAACTAATTCAAGTAAATTCTGACTCTATATTCCCACCTTTGCTTGACAAACAGAACAGGGAAATGCCATTAACACGCAAGCGTTCCTCAAACCACCTTGTTTTTGCTAGTTGCTCACTGCCAGTCACAGTGGAAACAACACCACTTCCTCCCACATGCTGTCAGTGCCTAGACTGTAGCTATTTGCTTTTAATTGAATTAGCCAGCCCATTGCTTTTTTTGCTATCCTATACAAAGCAGCTACATTCTGCAAACACCTTGCTGGAGTGATTAAATCAGACAGTGAGATAATTATTTCCACTGCATCAGAGTTGCTTCAGTTCCAAATTGGCCATCAAAACACAGGTGGCTGTGAGGTTCATGGGATGTCCTCGGCAGTTAGGTAACACACAGACCTGCTCCCAAATACCTCAAGTCATCTCTGGGTTTTAAAAACCCAGACTTTACTGTCTGGGGTGACATCTCAGCCCACAAAGTCAGTAAAACCAGGATTTTGAGCCTCTACCCCAGCCATGACCCAGTCCAGCTTCTTAGACTATAAGTGTTTCAGCAACATCTCAGTTTCACTAAAATAATACTTATTGCTGTTGCTACTGCTGACATGAACACAATTGTACACAGCCCACAATATTACTTAGAGAGAGAAAAGAAGTTTGTGTAAGAAGTGATAAATGGTACATTTGCTTTGTGCACCTTAAAACTCACCTGCTTCCAGCACATTTAAAAGCAAATCTAAATGGTTCCTCACAAATAGACACAGGACTATTTCGGGGATGGAAGAATGGCTTTGGATAGCCTTTAATCATGCATTTCCTTTGGATCTACCCTAGACTTTTATCTACCCCTTAACCAACCTCACCAAGTGTTTCCCAACAAACAGGGGGGGCAGGTTAACTTTCCCTCTAGCCAGGCAGAGGAATTTGTTCCACGTTTGTACAAGGCCCAAAGTGCAGGCACTGGGAGCTCAAAGAGGTTTTACAGGCATTGCCATCAGCATGAATTTTTCTCAAGCATCACATAGATGACCATTGCCTGGTACATTTAGCCTCTCCCCTCCACCCAGAGGATGGAGAAGAGAAGCAGTGGTTCCCCCAGCCCACAGTGTGGTTGTGAGGACCTCGTGGAGAGATGGAGATACTGAAAGTGCAGAGTTGGCTGCATGCTCATGGAAAGGGAAGGTTGGCTGCATGCTCAGAGAAAGGGAAGGACCATCTTTACTGGAATGTCTGGTTCAGAGCAATCCCACCCATGCTTGGTACACGTGCTTCCTTGCACCCATGCAGCTCACAGCAATGCCTTCTGCTGTGAGCATGGTCAAGGATCTGGCACTTCCCAGAAAAGAAGTGTTGACTAGCAATGGTAGCTGGTATTTTTGCATCATTGGCAATAAAATTAATGATTAATTGAACTATTCACTACTTAAAATCAGCCTTCTTGGTCCATTAAACCCTTGGCAGCCCTGACAAGATTCCCTGGAGCAATTCCCAAGGAATTGCTCTCTTTGTTCCTAAAGTAATACTCCTCACGTTCTACCTGCAAATGTGGAGCTCGAGAAGTCTGAGCAGGAGCAGAAGCATGTGGGTGTCTGTGGGAAGATTCTTACCTGAAGCCAAGGAAGCTTCGCTTGAGTTTGTTGAGGAACTGAGGAATTATTCAACATCCCACTTTCACTAAGGCTTCACCACATCAGGACCACTTGTTAACTTTCACTGCTCTTAAAAATGTTCTTCAGGCTATGCTCTGCTCCTTATCTGATCTCTGGGCTCTCAGTTCCTTCTCTATGGTCACCTTTCCTCCCCCTCAGCATCATCTTCTTGTCTCTTCACCTGGCCTTGCCATGACCTTGGCTGTATCACTGGCCACAGCTTTGCTGCTTTTTCAGCCTCTCATTGCCCTGCTGCACAAAGTTCCTTCAGGACCTCTCCAGCAGATCTGAGTCTCCTGTTTTTCTCTCTCTGTAGCACTGGGTTAATTCTGGCTTGCTCTGTCCCAGCTCCTGAGCTACTTTTTCACATTCTCCAAGTATGGAATAAAGTCTTCTGGCAAGGCCCTCCAATATTGCTCTCCTCTAGCTCCTCTAGGCCTAACCACAACCCAAAATATTGACTCCTCTAAACACAACCAGCTCCTTACTTCTGACTATCACCATCCTCCATCCTTCTCTTCTTTCCTCCTACTTGCCAGTGCACCAGTGGCTGCAACATCCTGCTTTCTGTGCCTTCCTCTGACCCTTTACTCCCTCCAGGCTCTTCCTCAAGCCTCTTCCCCTGTTCCACACACAACTCACTACCCTGTATTCCTCAAACTCCCCTTTGCCCACCACTTACACTTCCGTTTAAAAGACTCACATTCCCTCATGGCCAAGGCCCTTGGGGAACCCTTTCACTCCCAGTTCCATCCTCCATCCTCCATCCTCCCCTGGGATGGTCTCCAGGCTTGCTCCGGACCACTTCCTTATGGTACCCATCTCTCAACCCTCATGGAGCTCTTTCAGACCCTATCCCAGCTTCGATTGCCCCTATCCCATAGCTCACTTTCCCTGTGCAGCCACAAGCAGCAGCTCATTGTCCACCTCTTTTTCCAGCCAATTTAACTTCTCTCTTCCTTCTTTCTTTTTTTTGGGGAAAGGGGTTGGTTAGAGTTGCCTTTATGCATTGATTTTTTAATTATTTTTTTTCATGCCTTTGCTGCTCCCCATGTCTGCACGTGCTGCCTTATTTCTGAGAAATAGCTGACTTCTCCTCCTAGCCAAAACCCACTTCTCCACTCCGGACCCGCTTGCCCCCTTCTCTTGTAAAAGGCAAAGATGATTCACCTTAGCAGCACGTACTAAATGGCCCCAGTGATCCCCAGCTAAATCTGGCAACTGAACTGTCCTCAACCCTCTGTACTCCTCTACGTTTGCTCCTTGCATCCACTAGGTCCATGCCCACAGCCACCTTCCTCTGCCTCATCCATCCAAAGATGGAGAGTTTTTCCTGGGGAAGATACAGCTTGGCTGGAATGGTAAAGAGCAATGCTGATAATCCCTGCATCCTGGTTGGACTGCAAGTCCATCCACAAAATTGTGCCAGAGAGGCTGGAAGGAGAAGCTGCACATGAGCTCTCACCTTCCCCTGCCCAAAGTCAACCCACGTCCACAAGCCTGTGACCAGGGGAAGGGGTTGCTGGTGCCAAGAGCTACAGTCTTTGTCCTGGGGACACCGAGCATGTGAAAGGAGGATAAATGGGTTTATCGGGCCCTTGAAATTTGTGGTTTGTTTTTCATAAGACCTTGCAGGTAAGATAAAGTTGGGGAGCAGCAGAATTAGCTGCCCATGTCCTACAGTGCAGGCTCTGGCATTTAATAAGGCACAGGGCATAGATGGACACTCCTCCCCAGGTGGAGCCTAAAAAAGTAAGTGCCTGGAATGTGTCAAGAGATTGCAGCAGATGCTGATTTGCACTTGATCTTTCTTGCTCTCCTTTCCTGATCCTAATATTTTCAAAAAACTTCTAAAGTATCATTAGCATCCTTTCCTCGCTCGCATGGGAATGAATCTTGCCAGTTTTGTAAAACATCATTAAAGATGGATGAGGGTGACTTGCTAGCTGCACACACACACACATGCTGCATGCAAAATCTTCATGTTTTACTTAATGATTCTGGGTTTTATATAAACTTTGCAAAGAAAAAAAAAGTAATCAACCTTCATAATAAAAAAATGAAGTCAGGCCAGCTAACCTTGCCAAATATCTGCACCTAGCAGGCTGCAGGACGGTACACAGCATAGAAACCATGCTTCAGATAAAAAAAAAAAAGAAAACCTTTCCCCTCAACTTCCTGCATTAATCCTCTCTGCACACCCTTGCATGCTGAAGCCCTTCTCACCCCCCACTGCCTCCCAGAAATGAACTCGTTCATTTCCAGCAAATGCCACACTGTCCCCTCCATACAGCAGGGACCGTGGCTGACTTGGGTGCCTTTGGCTTCTGTGTGGGCAGATGCCCTCACAGTACAGGTTGAGACTGCTAGACATGGGGCCAGATCCCTGGCAAGTGGTGGCACGTGGCTGTGCATGCTGGGGAGCTAGGACAAGCAGGTCAGGCTCGCTGGCTGTGTCACTGCTGGAGTGGATGGTGAAGGGTCAGCAGGGTCCCTCAGCAGACGCTGACCTATCACAGCTCCAGGCTGATTTCAAACTTCCTTTTTGTGGCTTATGTTGCCTCGATTTATTCATTTCCTTGTAATTTACAGATAGACATCGATGGTTGCTATATTTAAACAGTGCCTGTAACTGTGTGGGGATTGTAGTTAAGCCATTTTATTCGCAGAGTGACAGTTTTAAAGGAAAGTGAGACTTGAGAGTCATCTTTCAGGCTGGCACTGTCTGTGGGTATGGGTGACCTGCATCCACACCCAGTGACACCAGGCAAACCCACTTCCTGGCCCACAGCGCCTGGGACACAGACAGCTCCCAGCTCCCCCACCTTCCTGCCACCTCCATGGAAGAGGCTTGTCCACCTCTCTCCCATCAGTTGCACAAAGCTCAGCAATCATACAGGCTAATTAGTTCAAATAATAAAATTTTTAAGATGGTGCAAGTAAAACTTCCAGGATTCAGTTACATTGTGGGTGGGAAGAGCTCTGGAACAAAGAAAAATCAATTGTGTTTTTTAAAAGGAGAAAAAATTCGCACTTCTCCCATACAAAAATCTGTCATTTATTTCTGTTTTGTTTTGGAAAGTCCATGTCTGGCAATGGTACATAGGATGCCAACCTATGTCAAAAACATACACAGCAGCCACTTCTCTGGATGGAGGGTAGCCAAAAAGTTGGGGAAAAGATGAGATAAAGGGTGAGGATAGCACGAACTCTTTAGACCCAGTCTGGGTTTTTCAGCTGCGTTGTGAAAACCCCCATGCTCTAAACAGCTCTGACCTTTCCTATTTCTTGGAGACTGACGTCTCTACAGTAGATACATGATGAAGTCACTCACCCTGTTTTTGAAATCTTTCTCTCTCACTACTCCTTGCATGGTTTTTTTCTGTGGGAGGGGACAGTCATGAAGATGGCTAAACCTCTTGATCATGTGTGAAAAAAGGAAATGAAAATGAGCTACTGGAGATGTAACAAGACCTGACCCATAACTTTGGTTTCTAAGGATATAAAAATTGTGGAAGCCAGAAATTTGAAAGGAAAAAGGTAGGACATCTAGCTCTAAAAGCAATTTTATCTGAGGCTAGATGCTCTGCTAGAAACTGGAAATGCTCAGCCATTGCTTTTAGGATGGAGTTATGAATGGCTGTGACAGGAGTGTGAGAAACAATTGATTCAATCATCTCCTTGAGAAAAGGTAATTTGAATGTGGTGGGTCGGGCTGAAAGAAGCTGCACACCAGCTTCCTACGGGAAAGACTAGCAGAAATGATTGTCATGATTATAGTATGCTGAGCAATTTATGATTTTGAGGATGAGAATCACAACTGACAAGACACAGTAACACCCTACCCACAATTGTAGGAATTGTGGTGTGATATGGAGGCTCACCTTCAATGGCCCCAACATGCTTGGCACTCTGAAAATAGTAAAAGGCACTGTCTGCCTTTAGATCTTGCTACCAGTGTAGAGGAAAACAGAGAGGACCCAAAAGATAGGCAAAAGGGTTAGCTAGACCCACAAGGTATTCGGCAATGCACATGGCTGCAACCACCAGGAAAAAAAGGAAATTTCTTCATGAAATGAAGACTGTATGAGATAAACAGTCCCTGATAGATGAGTACAACTTATCCATGGACAGAGACATTTTGGAGACGAACAGCAGAAATGTTTGAACCCAAAAGGATCTGACCTCTGCCTGTGCTGCACTGTTCATCTCCAGCTCAGAGAGAGATTCTGCATCTTGCAGACCTGAAGAAACCAGGGCATTCCTCTAGCTCCCTTATCAGATTTAAACACTTGAATTTCACAGAGGAAGTGAGAAGGAACAAGATGGGCAACATGGTGAGGATGCGATGAAATGTGCTTCATGCACATGGTGAAGTACACATTGCACTAGCACTGACACAGCTGAGAGAGCTTGGAAAGCATATTTCAGGTAAGATGTTGCAGGTAGATCTGCTCTAACCTCACCAGGTTCACATCGACATTCACAGAACTTCCTCCAGTAGATGGTTTCATTGATACTACACGGACCACATTTCTGCCTGGCTAGGAAAGGGATTAAAAGCTAGGGTGTGCAGGCAGGACAACCTGAGTCCAATAGGTTTTGGATTTCAGACATTTCTAGAGCAAGAACACAGCAGGTGGTCCTGGAATTAAAACAGCGAGCCCAAGGGTCAAAAATTAAAACACTTCCCAGGACTACAGAAGCGAGAAATGATAGCTGAAGCCCAGGAGACTGATTTGAAAGAAGTGGCCAGCACATGGTCCCAGGTCTGGCCTCAGCTTGCAGCACTGTAAGGTGAAGCAGCAAGAGGCTGCCAGCTGCCCGCAGAAACGTGCGAGGCACAGCCTGTGCTGTGTGCAAACAAAAAAAATACGTTTGCAAAATGAAGTCCTGTGTTTCACTGCCATTGTTTACCAGGGCATGAAGCAACTCCTAGGAGCTGAAAATATGGACTAGGTTCTATCCTTTCTTGACAATTGCCTTTTCATGGAATACCACCCTGTGCAGAGCCATCAGCTTTCCAGTCAGTCTCTGCCAGTGCCAAGCAGAAAAACAAAACCAAAGCATCTGGCCTGTTTTTTGGTTTTCATTTGAGCAAAGGTGATTGCCTTTTCCTTGTCAGTTGCCAACAGGGCAATGACAACCCACCCAATTAGCATGTTCACAAGCTATTCAATGTCATCAGTTCAAAAGGTCTTATTCTGAGATACCTAAGTTAGCTCCTCCTTGACTGTCATTTCAGCGTGGTCAGTCACTGAGCACTCTGTAGGCATTTGGCCAGTTGGTTCCTGAAGCCCAGCAGTGGAGTTGATTGTGGGTCACAGTGGATGTAACCACCCTGCTGGGATACAATGATTATGTGCTCACCTCACTACACACTTGAAAGGTACCAGCTACCTCCTAACTGTTCTGAGCCACAGGGACCTGTCAACTTCACTTAGGAGCTGACCACACTTGCAAGCACTCGATCACAAATAACTAGCTACTAGCCAGATCATAGTTCAGATTTTAAAAAAAAGCAAAAAAAACAAAAAAACCCCACCCTGGCAATCTTTAATATCTTGCCCTCCAAGTTTATCTAAATTTGACATACAGTTCTGCCTGGGAAAGAAAATATGATTGTTTCAAAATACTTGGCTTTTTTGGTGAGTACTCTTTTTCTCTCACCCCCTCCTACCCCCGCTTCTCTACAAGTACACACTGACAATGATCTCAGAGCATGCAAGAGAAAACGCTTTACTTTTTCCTGAAAGCTCTCTGCTGAAGGTGGTGTTTCCCCACCTCCACGCTGCTGACAAACGCTGATGTAAACACTATGCATATGCCTGTCTAAAAGGCCACAGGGGTTTTCACGTGAATCCTGCGTTTTTTCCACAAACCCCATTACACTGTACTTCAGCCTAAGATGTATCTCCTTGTTTCTGGTTAACCTACAACCCCTTTAAAGTTAATACAGTTTACAGCAGTTCAAAAACCTACTCAACAGAACCAAATTTTGAATATAGGTGCTTCAGCTGCAGAGCTCTGGTATGAAACGCGTTCAAGAAACAGTTCTAACTGTGGCCGTATTAAAATCAGAGAAACCAATACTGACACAAATATCATCTGGAGAAAAAAAAACACAAAACAGAAAAAGCCAAACCAGCTAAGCCTTCAGTGTTGACAGGAGTAAAACATGTCATTTACAACGCCACCGAAATCATAACAGGAAGGAAGTAGACCTCAGAAACTATAAACAGAATTTAACAGAGGTAGGAAGTACTTCAAATGCTTTCACGTAGTGACTGTAAAAAAAATACTAAAAGGAGAAAATGTTTCCAGGTTTTTTTCTTGTTTACTTTTTTTTTCCTCCCCTCTTTATGTATCCGTAGTTATTTTGAACAGTAAGTAAGAAGTGGTCACAAAAGTAAATACTGCTTTGAAGTCCTCACATGAAAAGTAATTTATGGTACAAATCAACAGCTTGATTTCCTTTCCACTCT
>NW_008671219.1:59932-66296 GCF_000695815.1 Acanthisitta chloris
CGCTACAACCTCTTTGCTTGGTTAAAATAAGCCTTTCACCTGCATCTCTGCATTCAAACTAACCAAGTTGATTTGGCCAGAATATAGATGGTCCTCTTTTCCCTCCCGCTCTACAGCTGCTGGCTTTAAATTATACTACTTCAAGGAAAATGATTAAAAGCTCATTCCAAGGTTAAAAATTACAATGAACCTTACTAGTCAATAGGAGCCTTCACAGAAAGAGAAAATGCCCCTCTGCCCCCCATTTTCAAACACTTCACAA
Source organism: Acanthisitta chloris (assembly GCF_000695815.1). NCBI lineage: Eukaryota > Metazoa > Chordata > Aves > Passeriformes > Acanthisittidae > Acanthisitta > Acanthisitta chloris. The sequence continues at coordinate 60,195 of NW_008671219.1, forward strand.
ATCTCTTAACTATATTTCACACCTTGCTTGCTCTGTAAGCTCCTGCACTCAAGGACCCCTCTCAGGACACCGATTTCCAGTAAAGAGGGGCTTCCTGGAGAAATTCACTCCTATTTGTAACTTCACTATTTTAGTTTACTTTGTCATTGTCCTTTTCACCCTTGCATAGCTTTACTCACTTGAAAGTGCTCTGGAAACTAAAACAATCAGTAACCACCACCTTCAGCTGCCAGCCCAGCAAGTGGAGGTCAGAGGGTCCCCACATGCTGCGCTAGGCAGGGGGGCACCAACCTTGTCCCCAGCCCCAGAGGTCCTGGAGGGGCAGGAGCAGAGCCTTCAGGTGTGTGGCAGCACCATATCTCCAGCTGCTGGGCTCTGCTGCACCATTCACCAGCCTGGAAGACCAACAGCTGAAGGATAACCTTCATATTTTCCCTTTTTCTACTACCTGTGGCTAATATCGCAGACATTTCTGTAAACAAAAATCCTTACCTTTTGACCTTTCTCTGCACTTTTGGCTTAGAACAGAGTTCCCCATAGACAGCCGGCAGCGCTGCCCAGGTTCACAGTGCAGAACCACGCACGTTAGATTTGTCCCACTACTGAAAACGACACATACAAATCGAATTGGTAGGGAAATAGAACTTTATTCTAAGACATGAGCTGAAGCAATGAGCATATGAAGCAACGACCACTAGAAAAAAAGTGAAAAACACATCAAATATTTGTATTGTACCAGTTAAGTTTGAACACAAATGTTCCTTTCAGTAAAATGTATGCACAGGACAAAAGCATATGCGAAGCTCTGAAGGTCACCTAGAGCAGCGCGTTTAATGTCTAAGAAAGAGGTTACCCTTATGAAAATCTTTAAGTCAGGAAAAAATCCTTCAAGTAACAAAGTAGAAACGATCTGTTAATTCTACTCGGCACTGTGGAAAAGGAGAGGGATAATATATCCCAAGAGTATGCATCTTTAAGATGTATAAATTCAAAGTCCCTAGAACACAAGTCTGCTGCCAGACCAAGTACCATTTTTTTCTTCCTCATTTAGGAAGTTGAGTGATTTATGTCTGTCAAGCGTAAGGGGATCGTGTTCTGGAGTTAAAGCTGCTAAGATTACCCGGTCTGCTCACCAGTGAGGAAATCTCACTGACATGCATACCCAACAGACCTCTTCTCTTTGTCTTTATAATGGTACCCTATCATTAAAAGCTGCAAATTGCATCAAATTCTACTTCCATAAACATTCAAACAAGTATTTTCTTGACTGTCTTAATACAGGAGGCCAAATGTTGCTCTCCTTGAGCTCTCCCTTCACGTTCATTTCAATACCACAGGAAGAAAGCTGCAAGTGCACACAAACAGCAGAGTTGGCTTTGTGTAAGTCAGACGTGGTGGTTAATTTAACCTGGCTCATGCACGCGACATCAAAAAAGGGGTAGCTGGACCATTTCTGTGCTATTTGCAAGGTCTGCCAATTTCATTCTGATGCATAATGCATGCATAGTAGCTTTCAATTATAAGTAAAATGTAATTTATTTTTAAACCTGCTCTTTGGGACTCTAGAATTTTAGTGGTTAATCCACTAAATTTACAGGTAATATGAATTGAACAGTCACTTTTCTTGACACAGTACCATAAATGCATCACCTTAGAAACTGCTATCCAACAACAACAATGGCAGCAACAAAATTCATTAACAGGACAAATGTCAGTCAGGCATTAAAAAAATAAGTCTCTGAAGAATTGCATTGTTTTCAAAAATACACTGAAATATTCTATACAAGAATATAGGCATCACACTTATGAATCTAAAATTGTAACCACTTACATGTATTAGCTATTCTCAATAAACCATCTATGTTTGCTACCCACCTACAGTAGCTACAGTTTCAAATTGGGAACACTGCAAATTAATGTACTTTCCCTGAGATCAGTAATCCAAAATAAATAGCCCTGCAATTGTAACAGTGTAAACTCTGGATTTAAGTCTTCAGTAAAATTCAGTCCTCAAAACCCAAGGAGAACATTAAGCAAACGTAAACATAGCAATCATTTCGTCAGTTTTGAGTTATTCTCAGTGACAGTGGAACCCTATGTGAGCTGTAGCATCCAAATGTTGAAGACTCGTCATTTGTATTGTACAGTATGGTTGTCCTAGTTCACTTTCCTATCATTGAACCCCTGAACACATCCAGCTGTGATGTGGATCTCAAAATCATGACCCAGATCTGCTCCTCCACTCTGCACAAACTTTGCAGTGCCTTTAAAAACACTCAAAATAGAGGAATGGCGAATAGATCTGTGATAATCCTCTGGACTAGTCACAAGTTCAGGTAAATCATAGCCTCTCAGCAGGTGTCCACTGTTTTGTTGAGCAAAGTAATACAGCTGCCTGGCAAACATTGGTTCAACCTTTAGAACAGACAAAATATTAATCAGACACGTGACAAAATTTCATGCTCCTCAGCTTAGTTATTTACAATGGTTTTAAGGTAAAAAGAAGGCAGGACAAAACAGTTCTGTTTACCAGAATGGGAAAACAATTTCAGTGGTCTCACTGATCTCTGCTTTAAGCTAGTTATTGCCTAGCCTAGACTAGCTCTGCTGCTAAGTGCCTTGCTACCTGCACACACTCCTTACCTCCATGGCCTTCATTTGAAAGGGCAAGTACCACTGACACAAATGATGTATCCAAAATTGCTGCCCCTTAGCCAACCCCAGGATGTGAGCAATGCCCACAGGTCACACATCTGTGGCCACTCAAGGTGTTTAAATACATATGCAATGCACCAAAAGTCTTGTTTGCACTGCAAAGTACTTTGAGGACTTAACTGGAGATTTTGCAACCCTCAGGTTGACTGAGATATGTCACCATATGACTGTGTTTGAAATTTGACTTCAACCTAGCACTAAGGTTACTCTTATTTCTGTTCATTCAAGCTCTGATGAGGAATCTGTTCAACCACCATGTGGGATTTGTATGATTTAACACTGTCTTCACTTCTGTCTCTTCAGAAACCACCATTCCCCCTCAGGGCTTTGGGCTCTGACTACAAATATTTAAGCTGCACACTAAGAACAAACACCTGAAACTCTCCTTACTTAAGGGAGATGGACAGACTGGATAACACTTCTCCATAACCTTCTCTTGCTGATCAGCCAGTCTTCCCACAGTAAGACATGGGCACCATTTTGGAGGAAAAATATGCCATGGGGGAGATGGGAAAGCAGCCGGGCAGGTGAGCCAGACAGCTCTCAGGGCATAGCCATTTGATGGGATGGTGGAGTCCCACCAGCCCATCAACTGGGACAGAGCAAGAGGCTGAGCAATTGGTAAGAGGGAAGCAACGCTCTGGAAAGAGCAGGAGGCACAGGCTCACAGAGAAGATGTCCAGACAGGAGATGGATAAGGGGGATGGAGAGGGGGTGCTAGGTAAGGAGGGATGGAAAGCTGAAAAACCAAAATAGGGATGGAAAAGAGCCTAAGTAGAGTCAGGGATGGATCTCTAACTAGCCATTGCACAGCTCAGGATGGATTTGTGAGCTGCCCAACTTTCACCCTTGAGACTTACTAGGCAGCAGTATGAAAGCTATGCAGCTAAGGGGAGGCCACACCATGTCAAAAGTCTGACTTGGGACCCATGCTGCTACCAAAGGGGCTTTCACAAAACTAAGACACACTAGTTTTCTTCCCAAGGATGCAATCAGCTAAGCCCTGTCACGAACGTGTGCATTATCACCTCTCTTGTGGTTTTATGGGCCAATACAGCCAATTTAGAAAGTACCTGGTCTCAGTCTCTGTCATCAGCCTCTCTCAGTGAGCATCCCGAAACACTAGCTCTGAGTGTGTGCAAACTGTGGTCAGTCAGACTACAAACTTGCCAGTTACCTGAACCCTGAAGCTGCACAGGCAGCTCCTGCATCCTGTTAAGGGCTGAGCTCCCTGAGTTGCAGGCTGGGATTTTAGACAACCTTCAGGTGCAGTACGTGCAAAAGCATCATATCCTGAACTGGCTGCACAGTCCAAGGAGTTGCACTACTAGACCAGTAATAATACACAGCCCAGCACTTCCAGAGTACGTTTCAGCTTTAGGTTTTGATGGGATTTGCAACAGATTACGAATGACACTTATGCTCTACAGAGAGTTAAAAAAAACAGGTATTTTGCCCTACAGAGGGCTACCAATCAGTCCTTGGCAGAACTGGGGATTAAACCCTGCTCCGGATGGTGCTGCATTTTCAAGAATTTATTACCTCTCTCACAATCTACATGAGGTACAAAAGCCTGACTGCCAGATTCATATCCTCCAAGGAATATGCTTCTTTTAGGTAAGGCAGAAGTCCTACTTACATGGGCTGTAATTAGTTTCCTCTGCCTCTGTGGATCTGGAAATTCCTCCCCAAAGCACAGAGCAACCTGGTATCTCGGCAGCGGACGTCCATGGTGAGCAAAGGCTTGCAGCTCTGGGAAGAGAGAAAATACTGTGTTGTGGAACAACCCTGGCAGGCAGACAAGCACCACACAGCTCCTTGTTCATCCCTCCACTGGCATAGGGGATAAAAACAGAAGGGCAAAAGTGAGAAAATCTGTGTGTTGAGATAAAGACAGTTTAATGGGTTAAAAAGAAAAAGACAAAACAAAACAAAACAGTGTAAAAAGCAGTCGCTCATGACCAGCTGACCAATGCACAGCCAGACCCCAAGCAACAGTAACCCCTGGCAAATTCCCCCATGCTGTGAAGCACTAGGTCATATGGTATGGAATATCCCTCAGCTTGGGTCAGCTGTCCTGGCTGTGTCCCTTCCCAACCTCTTGTCCACCCCAGACTGCTTGTTGTGAGGGCGGAGTGAGAAACAGGGGAAGCCTTGATGTTGCACATCACCTAAAACATCCCTGTGTTATCAGCACTGTTGTGGTCACAAATCCAAACCATAGCACCGCATGGGCTACTATCAAGAAAATTATTCCAGCCACGACCAGTACAGGCCAGCAACACAGACTTTGTGGATGGCTGAGCTCCAAATGGATGGTCCCTGACCACAGTGGGAGAAGATAAAGTAACTCCAGGGGAGGATGAGAAACATCAGGGAAAAGTTAAGAGGTAAGAAGACACTGAGTTTGGAGACTTTCCCACAGATTAGGAGGAGCTAGTTACAACACTGCAATTTTTTTATTTGGCTTGTCTCACTATTTATTTCATATGCACAATCCAGGACATCTTCCAATTAGTCCTTCCACTGGACCTCGACACCAGAACCCCTAGAGCAGACACTGACAGCAGTGGGAACTATACAAGCAGACACCCAACAGCAGCACTGAAACCTATGACTTAGTAGAGCCAGAGACTCAAAGTACTGCCAGGCATGAAATTCAGCCACAGCTAGACAGTTATGGAGCCACTGTCATCACTGTGCCTAGTGGAAGACATGAAGGTAAGGAAAAGAGAAAGGACTGTATTTAAGCCATGTACTGAGCCAGCAGAAGAGCCTTTACATGATCCTTCAATTTGGACCAAAATGACCAACGTTGTGGAGTAAATGGGTTTTAGACACTGTATTTCCTTCCAGAAAAGAGAAAATTCTATCCAACAAAATATCCTTGTGGAAGTCTATGTTAAGTGCTGTATTTCTACATAGCTGATTGGTAAAGATTTCATTTTAATTTATAACCCTGTTCATGCTTTCTGGAAAAAGTTGAAATTAATATTAAACCCGGTGTATTATAATGAAGTACCCTCCTTGCTAGAAAGGGAAAGGAGTCTTTGAATTTGGCATGACGAATGCCTTTCTTCCCAAACTACACTTCTGCCATTTCTACTCTAACTGCAAGTTTTCAGACAAAGGTGTGAATTTGTGGCTGCAACAACAGCATCCCAACCCTGGCTTGGGACTTCTGGTCTTACTGGGAGGGTCAGTTAAAAGAGTAAAACAGTGGGCAGGTCCCTGAAAAGTGCTCTGAACTTTCTGGATGTACACCAAGACGGAGATATTTTCTATGGGACCCTGCTTCCCTTTGTGCTGCCACAGGACAAGGAAAGATGATCCACTCAAAGCCAGTCAGACCACACTGCTAATGGGAAACTTCTTTCACCTTCCTCT
>NW_008671219.1:66309-69450 GCF_000695815.1 Acanthisitta chloris
TGGTGCCACCTCCAAATCCTGAATATATGTGGGAGTGCCCATGGCATGGATCTGGAGAAGAAAGCCCTTTCCTTCCTACCACTAGGCTAATCAGGGCTTGAGGTCAGCTTTGTGCTTCTCCAAAACCCTTCATTTGCTGTATCTCCCTTTCCAGGCCCAAGCACCTCCTCCAACAAAGGGTTCCCCATGTGTCTCCCCAAACCCTTCCCATCCAAATCCTGAATATATGTGGGAGTGCCCATGGCATGGATCTGGAGAAGAAAGCCCTTTCCTTCCTACCACTAGGCTAATCAGGGCTTGAGGTCAGCTTTGTGCTTCTCCAAAACCCTTCATTTGCTGTATCTCCCTTTCCAGGCCCAAGCACCTCCTCCAACAAAGGGTTCCCCATGTGTCTCCCCAAACCCTTCCCATCTGCCAAATCAACCCTTCTCTTGCTGTCACCTTCACACTCCAAGTTCTCTTTCTCTGTCCTACTCTCTACCCAGCCCAGTTTACTGCACTACGATGCATTTATATCTCTCCCCAAAGACCATCCCCCTGATTTTTGACTTGGTGCCATTTCAGCTCTCTCAGCAGTAGAGGCTTCTCAACACAGGCCCCAATGCTCCAGTGCAGTTTGCATTGCAGGGTCCACCTCCTCAACAGTTCTGTGGTCCATTACAGTTGGCATCTTTCCTGTTCTCTGTTGTTCAAGATTTCCCCTCCTGCCTCTTCTCCCAAGAGAGCACCAGTTTCCTATGGTGGGGGAATCCCTAAACTTGCCTATAGTCTGGGATCCCATCACATTCAACTAACATGCAGATGTGATACGCCCATGGCAAGTCACTTATAAACCTAGTCAAGCATCATCACATGCAAAAACTCACTTTGCACACACCACAGACTGTGACTTCAACCACACGCTTGGGTTTGCACGGGCACTGGTGCATAAGTAATTTAGGAGGGGTGAAAAATAACTATTGCTTGAGCTTATCTTTGGGGTTAAGTGTCTAAAAAGAGATGTCCTGTCAACCGTTTGGAAGAACCCAGAGTACACCTAAAAAACCACCTGAGAAAAGGGAAAGGGATTTCCAAAACCATAATCAGGGGCAGAATTATACATCTTTAAATTAGCATGTGATTGAAGCCCAAGCCAATACCCTGACCTCAAATTCCCCTTTCTAACTGTCAATTCTCACATCCATATAAGATTTCTCTCTTTAAATGCATTTTTTGTGACTGTTTTTCAAGGATGGTACATTAACCCTGGAATATAAAGGTATGCTAAAGCTGCTGGTTTGGGTTTAGTTTGTTGGGGGCTTTTTTTAACTGTGCAAGGCATTATGTTGGTGCCAATGCCCAGTTCTAGTAAGACAACACACCAAATCATAGGCATATAGTTCACCTCTGAGCGATACCACACACATCAAAAAAAGGCCAGTGTGTATTCCTGCGCCCCAAGCTGTCCTGTCCTCTGGGGACCATCTCCCACCAGTTTCCCTGGGTGGGCAACTCCTCCTTCCTCTAACTGCTCAGGAGTTTTTGAGAAGTTTGCCCTTCCCTTCATGGCCTGGAAAGAGAAGACACTATCCTAAAGCATTCCCTTGCCCCATCTGTACTGCCCTGTGCAAAATGAGACCTACCCACAGACCTCTGGAGAGGTAATGCACCTCCTCCTCATTTCAGGCAACCCTGAAATTCCAGAGCTTGTGAAATCCTCTTTAGCACCAGGATATCTTTTAAACACTGGCACAGACTGAAAAAGCAGCTTTATATTGAAATTTGTATAGTCTGGGCAAGACCTCAGGCTCACTCTGGATCAAGGTGAGAGCAGCATGAGTGCAGTCCACAGACCTATCCAAGGCTTAGACTAGCAGATCCAAGATCAGGATCCATACTAGTGTGTCACTCAATTTGTGCAAGGCTATTTGGTTAGCTTCCTCCTTATACTTCTTACAGAAACGTGAGGGATTGGGTGTCACCAGCTGAGCACCAGTACACTCCTGCTGGTCTGTGCAGGGGCACTGAACATGCACAGAGCACAGAAATTGACAGAATTATTCAGGATTCAACCACCCCTTGACTGCACTTGCCTAGAAGAATTGAGCGGTAATTCTTACTGTAATTTGTGAGGTAGCAAGAAAAGAGCACTCCCATAAAGCTGATGTGGAGAGCAACTGGGTGCCATCTCCAGAAACAAATCCATAGTGGGAATTACCTGCTAAAAACTGCTGAGTATCAAAGAGTTTGCATGTTTGGTCCCGCTCCAGCTTGTTGGGTCTGTCACTGCAGAGCGCCAGAGGCCCATCCCAGTAGATCCTGCTTTGGCAAAGTCTCTTAGCATAGAGGCCATCAGGTGCCATCCACAGTATTACTCCTCGTTCCAGGTGGTTCAGTAGTTTTTCTATGTTCTTCCTCTGGCCATTATCCTCTGGATAAGGAAAGATAACTTGGTCCAGGCTGCTGACCTCATAACTTTGGCCATGGGATATCCTACAACCTTCAGGACTAGAAGTTGTCACCTCCTTCACCAGTATTTCACGGTAATATAAGCAGATGTGGAGTCGACAGTCTACAAGGAGAAACAAACAAACAAACAAACAAAATCACTGTAATACATTAGTATGGACATTTTACGCCAGATCTGTATTAAGGCCAAAGACAAATCTGCACGAGATTTCTGAGCCTGGTGGTCAGCACCACTCGAAGCTCATATTAGCAAAAAGAAAAATATAAAGAATATAAATACTAAAACTTCTGGGACATGGTAGCATTAATGCACTCTCGTTTTATTAAAAGGGCTATAGATGTATGGGAATTTGGTAGGAACTAACATCCCACAAACTTCACATTTCTGTTTAAAAGGAAAAATCTGCACACAAAAAGTTGTTGCTTGTCACATTTTCCAAGTTCATGTCACAATTAAACCCACCAGCTCAGAACACTTCCTCAGTTTTAATAAGGAAGTAGCTGTGTTTCTCCCCAGATTTTGCATAAATGAGGCTTCTGCACAGGGGACCTGCAAACTTGTACTCAGCTGCCTGAAGAGAAGTGACTGCTGGCTCCAGCTCCAACAGGGCTGTACCCAAAATCCTCAGCCTTACTTTCAGATTGCCATTTGGTCAACTTGGCTGACTCCCAAGAATTCAAGCAGCACTGAAA
>NW_008671220.1:0-3074 GCF_000695815.1 Acanthisitta chloris
AGCCGTGCGGATTCGTCTGACGCTGCAGAAAGGAACCCACAGACACCACCGTCCTCAGCCCACGCCGCCGCAGTGCTCGGGGAACGGGGCTGGGGGTACCCCACTACGGAAAGGCAGGAAAACCCCATCGCGGGCGGCTGGGGAAGGGTCTGGTGTCGCTGCAGCTGCCCACAGCGCTGACACCCCATTCTGTGCCCCAAGGCAGCTCCCTCTGCATCACCGTGTCCCCACACTCTTCTCCGCTTCCCTCCTGAGTGATTCCTCCCATCACATGTTCTAGGAGAGTGGCTGAGCCTAGTCTGTCCTAGTCAACCATGGGCACTCCTTGCCACTCACTGGAGCCAAGGATGGCCTGGGGGGCTGTGAGCAGCAGCTCCTTCACCCCAGAGCACCCCAACCCTCCTGTTTTCTGCTCCAGTGCAGCTGAGGCTGGAGCTGAGGAATCCATATCTCCACTCGCTTCTTGGGCATGTGCAAGCCTGTCACAGCATCAGGGTGCTCCATACAGGCCTTAGTGAGCATTGGGAACGGTCCTGCGCTGGGCGTGTGAGGCAGTGCTTGGGTTGGACCAGAGATTCTCCTGGTGTGAGTCAATGGCAAATGAACCCCCAGACCACTCTGGGGTAATACCAGGCAGGTTGTCCTGGCTCAGCCACCCCACAGCCATGGTCCTTCTGTCCTTCAGTCATGGGTGTACGTGGGGTTTGGCAGCAGTGATGAGGAAGGTGTGCATGGAAGCAGCCATCTGTACTAATGCCCTGTGTCATCAGTGGTCCCCTGTGTTGATACCATTGCCCTGTGTCCTCCCTTTGGGCCACTGTCCTCCCAGCCTCTCCTTTCCCTTCACCCACTGCTTCCCAGGGACTCCGTCACCCTTTCCCAAGCATGGAATGAACACAGAGTGATGTTTCAGGTGGAAATAGCCTTTCTTTTTCTAAACTAAAACATCTCTGTAGTTCCTGTTAAAGGACAGTGAGCTATGGGAGCTCCTGCACACAGTACACCAAGACCTGTGTTCTCTGTATCCATGGGCTCCGAGTGGCTATGGCTGCAATTCCATCTGGTTTTGGTACAGGTTCATTTGCTGCCAAAAGGACAAGAGATGGTGATGGGTCTGGCACATCCGGCATGTGGTGCACAGAGGCAGCTGCAGTCCCTCACTGCCCTTTGGTCTTTGGCACTTTTTGGGTGGCCCAGTTGGGGTTGTCACCTCAGGGATCAGCAGCCATCCTGTGGGAATCTCTGCCTCGGCTCCTCCAGGGATGGAGCCTGCCCAAGCTCCCAGGACCCTGTTAAAATCTTTTGCATCTGCCTCAGGTTCCAGACATCCAGTGTGGGCTCATGTGGGACCCTGCACACGCACATCCCGCTGACTCAGGAGCTGCCTGGTGTTCCAGCTACCCTCCCCACGGAAAACACAGCTGGAGATGTTTCACTGACTGGAGTTACCCAAAGTCTGACAGGGACACCCTTGCTGCCAGTTAGGAGTCCACCTAAGGGCAGTGTGACCTCCTTGACTCTGGTCACACTGGGTTTGGGAGGTCAGACAAGGCCAAGTCCAGTGTCTGCCTTGGCTGCAAGGAACAAACCGTCCCATCAAAAACATCTGTGAGGATAGGAGGAGGGAGAGGAGGCAGATGTTTCCCTGCATGGCCCTGCATACTCCAACCACTCTGGTGGAGTACACGTCCAGGTGAAAACTGTGTCCTGCTGCTGTCCCAATGCCACCAGATAGTCATGGCTCATCATGGGGGGAATGGTGTTGTGGTGCAGAGCAGGATTAGCCTGAATCACATTAAATTGGATCAATGACACCTCCACAGGTGTCCATGTGTGGGGTGTAGGTCTGTGCCCATGAGCACAAGCGCCGAGGGTGACACCCTGTCCCCATAGTGTCTCTGGAGGATTTCCTTGACAAAGAAAGGGTGTGAGTGGTTGTCTCTATTCCAGCCAGCACTGTGCTCCCCATGTCCCCCAGGGCTGGGACCCTATCCCTCACCTCTTGTCCTGGGGTCTCTTCCAATGCAACCACACCATGTGATGGGAGAGAGAAGGTGATGATGATGCTTTGGATGGTGGGAGAGAGTGGGATATGATAAACTAGGGCAACACTCATATGTTGTAAGAGCATCCCACTCGTGCAAAGGGTCCATACCCAGTGAGGATCCCCTGCCCAAGTTCCTGCTAAGCAAGGACCCCCGGCTTGAACGAGGGCATGGCCACAGCCCTTCTCCAAGCTGTGATCAATCTCAGATAGTTTTGGAAGAGCCTCATGTTCCAGAGAGCAGTTCCAGCCCTGCAGCATCACTGGTGGCTCTCAGGGCAGTCTTATGTGCCCCAGCACTGCCGAGCCCTGTCCAGTGCCACCTCCCCGGCATGGTGGGAACCACAGCAGCCAGACAGGGCCCGCGGGGCTGGCTGTGTCCAGAGCCAAGGCTTTGATCTCCCTGAGCGGCCACTGGACAAGCACAAAAAGACAGTGCAGCTCCTGTTGGTTTTGGTGATTATGTAGCTGAGCAGTTCTCGGGATGTGAACAGTAGATCCAGAGTAAACAAGGCTCACTCTCAGAATGGGCTGCTTGGCAGAGGCTGCTTGTTCCCGTGATGGCAGAGGGACTGCTGACCCCAAGGGAAGGCAGAAATGGGACTGGGGGGCTAAGCAGATGTCCTATCAGGTCCTGGATCCGTAAGGCTGAGATGTTCCATCAGCTCTCAGATCTTTGGAGCTGGGCTGTCCTATCACTCCCAGCTCTGTGGGAGCCTCAGGGGGCTGGTGCAGGACTCCAGAAGGGCCATGGGTGCCAGACCAGCCTCTGTATCTGGTGCTCCCATCAGCAGGTTTATTTGTGCTTCCTGCCCCCCCCTCCCCCCCATACCTCTGTTATTAAAACGTGAATGTCCTCCTTCTGCCCCTGGAGGTGGTGATGGGAATCCCCCTGGGGTCAGAGGAAATTGCAAATACCTCAAAACACGTCCGTCTCCCAGAGCTCCCTGCTTAGAGCAGCCAGATGGCAAGCCGAGCTCTGGGGGCCTCTGATCGGTCCCACCGGCTCCAGAGGCTGTGGCAGTCTCGT
>NW_008671220.1:3138-3416 GCF_000695815.1 Acanthisitta chloris
CTGTCCTTAACTGGTTGAAAGGAATCTCACAGTCCATCTCGTTCCAACCCTTGCCATGGCAGGGACGCCTTCCACCAGCCCAGGTTGCTCCTAGCCCCATCCAACCGAGCCTGGAATACTGCCAGGGATGGGGGAGTCACAGCCTCTCCACTGGCCGGGTGCGGTGCCGGGTGCGGATGCCCATGATGGCAGAGGGACTGCACTGCTCCCCGCAGCCACTGGATGTCACCTGCAATATGGACTGTGCGCACACGGTGCCGCACAGCCCCGACACCGCA
>NW_008671221.1:0-5765 GCF_000695815.1 Acanthisitta chloris
GGCTCGGCCCGTGCCCACGCCCGTTCGCCTCGTCCCTGTCACCCTGCCATCCTCCTGCTTTTTAGCGCAAATCCCCTCTGTCCCCGTGGCCCCGGTCCTTGCCACGCTCCTGCCTGCCCGCGCGGCTGAGGTTAGACGTATTTCTCGCCGTGGCGTTTGTTGCTGAGACGATCCTCTGTGTGTTTAGTTCAGAAACTTCACGGCGTGCCCTGTGGTGGCACCGCTGCGTGTTTTGACTCGCAACGCCCAAGTTTTTAACGCGGAACAGCGTCTGATTCCTCTTCCTGTGCTCCCTCCTAAAACTAATAAATACCCGTGAAACAACTTAACTTCAGACCCAACAAAATACGTGTCACGGTTTTAGCAGACTTGTGCTAAGATCCGTCTTAAACTTTATTTACAAAACCAACCTTTGCTCTCAAAGTTTGGGCATGTTTTGCTAAAGGCAGGTCTGGTCCGAATCTGCATAGGGCAGTGAAATATATGCCCTGTGTATAGATACTCCTCCTTTTGTTTGCTGAAATTCTAATACATTAGAGTAAGTTTTAAACCTACAGAACTTTAATTTTAAAGTGTGAGTGGTTTTTGGGTTGGTTGTGGTTTTTTTGTGTGGGTTTGGTTTTTTCCCCTTATGACACCAAGTTTTAGTTTGCTGCTATCCTCAATTCACCCTTTTGCCTTGGCTTAAAAGTGGCACATATGGTATTGTAAGATTTTCCTTACTACTATCTCCTCAATTAAGAGATTCACACAGTCCCTTAAAGCAGCTGGGTTAGGTGAGGACAAAAATCCGAGTCTTAACTAAGAAAACAGATGTTGTTAACACTTTGTGATAACTTAGGATCCTTGTGTGTGGATTCAATCACGGTTATTCTTGTCGATGTCCTTTTTAAAAACGTGGCTGAAAAACATGTTTAGAGGATCTGTCCTCTAATACTGTTCAAATAGTGTGGGAAGAGGGAGGAAACCACATGTCTAAGGGTAAAAATTTAAAATCTAGTTTTGATTCTATTGTGTTGAAACTGCTGCTCTTTTGGCGCTGGCCCTTGTCATAATCCACCTATCCCTACAGTGGTAAGCCCTAATAAGGCCTGGGGCACTTTTGGAGCTCGTCACGTTAAAACTGTCTAATTGGGGACTGCTAATAGGTGTGGGATTGCAAAATGGACTGCTCTGCCTGTTGTTTTGCCTGGTACTTACATGTTGCAGGGAAGGTGTAACTGCTGGAAAACCTGCACTTACACTGGTGATTGCCTTAATCACAGCAGGCCTGACGTAATCTCTGCTTGAACTTAGATAGCTCTGGTGAATGTCTGATCAGGGTTGCAATGCTTTCTTGGTTACCTTAGTATAAAATTGCTGCAAGTCTTAAAGTTCAGTTTATTGCAACTTTTTTTTTTTTCATAGATTTCTGTAAAATGCCAAGAGTTTGAGGATTTGTGACTTGGCATCTGCTGTCTCTGTTCAGTTGATGGAAGTGTCACTGTGTAAGGTGCTTGATGTGTATGTGAACAAGTCCCTTGAACTGAAGTCTTACTTGTTTGTATTGAACAGTAAGAATGGCTTTTCTTTTTTAAAAAAATCAGAGAACACCTTTAATGAAAGACAGTTAGTATAAAAAGGGATTTTAAGTTTGCAAAAATGTGCTGCAGTTGCAGGGGTTTCTAGTGTGCTAATAGTGACGTGCAAGGTATTAGCAATTTTGGGAAATGATTTACAGTTTTGGGACACTGTGCCCCATATGGTGTTTGCATTGTAATACAGTAATTAAGTCATCTACATTTAATTTTTAGCTGTAGACCTGTACAGGTTGTCATGAGAGACTCCAAGCATAGCCCCTCCTTCATCGCAGTCGGGGCAGTTGCAACAGAAATTTGAATTTTTCAACCAGTTTAAGGTTTTGGAAATGCACAGCTGTAATCATCAGGGCTTGATCAAGAACTGAAAAACTCAGTGTTCAGACAAAGAATGGGAGTGTCTGACGGAGAAGTGGTCCTTTGTGTATCTTTGCATGCACAGGTGGAAGAACAGAGGAGATGTGATTTGAGTCCTGTGGGTGCCGCGTGCGTTGGTTGGGAATTGCTTTTTGTTTTTGACGCCTGTCTGATCTGATACTAGGTTCCATTTGGCCGTGCTTTGCAATGGTTCCTATTTTTATTTTCACTTCTTTTTGTTTTGTTTTGTTTTCTCTTTGACACTGTACCTGGTGGTCTTTCTCCCTTCAGAGCCCCTTCACTGGAGCGATTGTTGAGAACAAAGATTGCGCGTTCAGGCTCGCGGACTCCTGTCTGAACATGGAGAGCCTGTTCAAAGGGACAGGTCACGTATTCTGGGCTCCTGGGGGAGCTGGCAGAGAGGGCCAGGGACTCTCAGGGCTGTTTGCCATGCTGTTTGAAATCTGACACACGTTTACAAATGGAAGAATTGCTGAGCTTATGTTCATAAGGGCAGATAAGCGAGAGGGTGTTCTTTCTGCCTTTCAGATTAATAAGCATATGCTATCTCTGCTTCGTCAGGTTGTAGCACTGTTTTGCTGGAGTGTTTAAGCCTTGCTGAGGTACAGAGAGTACTGCTTCAGTCACAACATCCCATCCAAAGGCCTGTCGAGATTCCAGGCTGGAACTGGCTTCTTTCTTAGTGTAAATTTCATCTCCTGTCCTTTGCCTAGAAAGGCACAACAAAAAGTGCTTATTTTGCTTTTCTGTTCCTGCTGTTTTGCATTTAAAGAGTTGTTGGATCTGTTTGTGGTGTAGTTTGCTGTTACTCTGTGTTAAAATTACATTCAGAATGTTAAATGCAGGATGAAAAAACATTTGCCACATCGTGTCTGGCTATAAAAGCTAAATTCTCATTGTAAACAATACTGTATCTTCAGTTTATGAATACTAAAAGTACATTATCAAATAATTTTAATAAGACCTTGGTATTTTTCTGTTGGAAGTCAGTAGACCAAGCATATATTTATATATTTCTTGCAAATTTCTAATCCTTTACTGCAAACTTGGACCGAGAGTGTGAGGTTTTGGTTTTGTTGGATTTTTTTTTTTCTTTTTTTGCTATACACCTGACTTGTTAGGAATAGTGAATTGTCTTTAGTGATTCCCAAAAGTTCCTGTATTTGGCAGTAGTTAGGGAATATATTTCCAAATACTTCTGTAAAAGAAAAGTCAGGGGTTTAGTACTTGCTTTGTAACTACAACTGTTCAGTTTTGGTGAAGGGAAAGAAAACCTCACAATATTCTCACTCCTACACCTTGTCAGAGAGAGCACAACTGCATAAACTGAAGAGAAGCATGTGCTGGGTCAGGAGCCAGAGAAGGGCAATGATGATGCTAAAAATACAAAAATAATTTGAGTTCTCACTAACAATAACTAATAGATCGTTTACTATTTTAACAACCCACTTGGAGGAGTTAAACTTCCAGTGGTGACTCCCATGTGTTATGTCTCCCCACTGTAGGGACAGAAACACAGGAGCTGTATTTTGATCCTGCATTTCAGTCTTTATGTAATTATGCCTGTGAGCATGTAAACTGTTCTGGAAGTCTGTGCTGTTGGGGATTGGTGCTTTTTTCTGTACTTGATGCTTAGACACTAGAAGGTTTAATCATAACATCAAGATCAGGATTTGATAAATGTGTATGTAAGATTTTATATGTCAAATAGTACACAGTACTGATCATTAAGAGCGTACATGACTTAGGGCAACAGAGAATTCTGCACAAACCTTCTGTTGAGGGTGAATGAATTCAGTATAAATACCAGCCTTACCAGGAGTTGTGGTTACAGCTATTCAAAAAGCTTGAGTCAAATCCTGTTTAATCATACAAGCATAATGCTGACTTCTGCTCTCATTTGTGTCAGGGTAAGCCTAAGATAATTTGACAAAACATGGACCTCTTCCATGAGGAAATGTTACTTACTTGATAAGTGACAATAGAAAGCAGCATTTGATGTTGTTTTAAAGTAACCTTTTGCTTCTCAGCATTACAACTTTAATTACATTACTATGATAATTGTCTGAAAAATATACTTTTACAAGAGAAATGCAGTGGACTGAAGAATATCTTGAACTGTGCCAGTGGGAAATGATTGCATTTATTGCATGCAGTATACACATAAGAGTGGAGTTTTTTCTTTGCCAGGTTTGCCAGACATCAGAGCATGGAGTGGACTTTTTCCTCTGAGTAAACTATTTTTAATCATTTCTAATATTAAAACGTGGAAATAAGGTCTGCTACTTAAGGTGTATTATTTCATGCCTTGTATTTATGTACACACAAAAAACAAGTGAGAGAACAGTTTGGGAAGAGGAGGCATTTAATCTTACACACTGTATACATTTGTGATCTTGTCCCTCTGGTATCTTTTAAAACATCTTACTGTAGGTGGATGACCAAGTCATAGTTCAGCTGAAAAGTGTAAAAGCTGGCCTTTTTTTCTTTTTTTTTCCTTTTTTAAATTTTGTGACTACGTCGATGTGTGTAGATGATGATTAGAATATACACATGTGCAACCTGTGAGCCTTATTAAAAGAAATATCTTTCTGTATCTCTTCCTGAGGAAGTCTAAGTAGCAGTGTTTGGCTAGGTTGTTAGGAATATACACTGATGCTTTGTAGCTGGTGGCAACTGGAAGAAAAATAGAGATTTTTCTAGCATTCAGAGCTTGTGTTTTTATTCTTCCTCGAAGTTGTTTGTATATTAAACTGCATAGGATAGGAAGCAGAGAAAAATTAGGAAACGATTTTAAATGAAAACAGATTTATTCCCTGTTGTTAACAGGGGTCGTTGCTTTAAAAAGTCTTGAGTTAGAAGCCTCACCATTTATACCAGGGCTAACTGAGCTGGTGTTGAGACAGTCTGAATTGACAGCACTGCAGAAGTCAGTCTGATGGGCTCTTAGGTATAATTCCATGGTTGTGGAAGGTATCAGAGCCTATGATCTCATCAAGGCCTTGAATTTAGGGCCTTTCTGTGTTTGCTTACCATAGTAGATTAGATACATATACTAAAAATGATATGTGACTGTCAAGCGTGGTACATAGACAGTGGGTGAGAATAATGCTGTCTGGTCAGATTGGTGGATGAATGGGATAAGCATGTCACACTTTGCTGGCTTACAATAGTCTACATTCTGTATTATAAGTGCTGTGATTTCTTCTGTTCAAATCCCTGTTATGTCTTGTAATTTTTAATATTTTTGCAAAGGCACTTCCACGGTATTTTTCCCTGTCATCCAGTAATAGGCACATGCATTAGAAGTCTAATGGGTGAGGGCAGTGACATTAAACAGGCTTTGACTGTGTTCCTATCAGAGGCTTTACACAGCTTGTAAACCTGAGAGTACCTAATCTTACAGTTGCAAGGTGGGATGAGCTGTTTTATGTATACAGTTCTTGAATACATAAAGGTAATTTAATGGGAAGGCTTTCTCTGTGGTGTTTTTCCTTTTTGCTCTTTGTTTTTTTTAAACCATGCTGAAATGCATTTTTCATTCACTCTAGTTAGATGGGAACTCTAGCTGCTCCCTCAGTTGTGTTTTACATGGGTAATTGTGAAATAATTTTTTGAATTTACTGTTTTATCATTGCTCTTGGATTTGAAGGGAACTCTTCTGGGGAAGTGATACTGGAGTTGAGGGATTGGATCCTTAAAAGAAAAGTGCAGATTGGTATGCTTTGTTCTCTGAATCTCTATATTGGGGGGGCTAGAACTGCAGTATTCTTCTGATTTGGTGTAGCCTGTTCTATATGTGAATGAGAT
>NW_008671221.1:5783-29463 GCF_000695815.1 Acanthisitta chloris
TTCTATGTTCCTGATTTTTGCAATGAAAACGTCTGTTTCGGAAGTGTTTGAGTGAAGCATTGGGAGCTGTTGCTGCAGCTCTCTGAACAGCATGAGGTTTGAGAGAGCCTGATACAAATCATGTTAGTAAATATTTGGTGCTGGGCATGAGAGGTTCTGAGTGGGGATTCTGGAAAAATACAAACAACTGTTTGGGTTTTTGACTTGTTCCTGATTTTTGCAATGAAAACGTCTGTTTCGGAAGTGTTTGAGTGAAGCATTGGGAGCTGTTGCTGCAGCTCTCTGAACAGCATGAGGTTTGAGAGAGCCTGATACAAATCATGTTAGTAAATATTTGGTGCTGGGCATGAGAGGTTCTGAGTGGGGATTCTGGAAAAATACAAACAACTGTTTGGGTTTTTGACTCTGGTTTACAACCATGAGTGTACACCTTTGGTAGTGTAGGTAGTAGGCTTATTTTTGTCCTGAATTTCTTGATTTCCATTTGCCAGCAGCTGCTGCTTTGGTGTGAGTGAAAGAGGTGCCTCCTTGGAGGACATGGCTAATTACAGATTGGCTGTTGGTGGAGGGGTGCACTCGGAGATAGACATTTTCTTTTATGTGTCTGTTATTTGCATAATGTGTCAGGACACACAGTATGGACTGCATTAAGCACTAGCAAATATGCTGTGGGGAATAATCTTGCACTGACATCACTGAGCTGGCTGGATAACATTCTTCCTTATTTTAGATTTTGAGATTTATGCTTTTTTGTTTGAAGGGCCAGGGATGAGAAATCTAATAGAAAGCTATAAACTGTAGGGAGGAGAGATTTTAAACACTTCTGAGTAACAGTTGCAGTTGGTACAAACAGGTTGGAAAGCGAAACCTGAACCTGTTTCTGAAGGGATTTTTTTTAATTTAACTAATAGAAATGGTAGTGTGCCCTCCTACTTGTATCTATGTATATTTCTTTGTACACTTTAATGGAGTACTGTTTCTTACCAAAACTTTATTGAAAACCACCCACCCTGTAGAAGGCTATATTTTATTCTCATCTATTTTAGTTTTTCATCTAAGTATTTTGGGCTTTTTGTGTTACGACGTCAAAAACTGGTTTATGGAGTTAAAGTCATAACATGATTACATTTATTTTTGAGGAAAACATGACATTTTAACTTGTCCAAGGTCTGTCCTATGGTGGTGGAACATGGAAGTGGTTGATTTCCTAGGAAACGTGACAGATACTTAACTACAATTCTTTAATTAAGCTGAAAGGCTGTATTTTAATTTAGGCAAGTTTAAACTCTTATGTCCTCAGTTTTATGACATTTGACAGAGTTTAGTCAGCCCTTGCAGGAGCATGCAGAGCTGTCAAAATTACCTTGTAATGCAAGAACTGAGAACTGATTTGACCAGCAAAAGAAGCAGCAGATCTAGTGTGTGCTCTTCAGGCAGGTGACTATTACTACCTGTAGGTTCTGACCTGTTCTTGTAAGAGAAAGATCTGGTTAGAGTTACTGCTGAAAGGAATGCTGCAGTCTTCTTGTAACCAGCTGTCCAGTTGCAGTCTGTGTTTTGTTATTGTTGTTGTGCTTTTGTTTTCAACTCCCTAATTTTGATGCAACTTTAATAGGGAGCCTGTGACTCTGGTGAAAAGTATTTCCATGTGTAGCCACAAACATTTCTTATTCATCAATGTCTGTAAAATCTGACTTGTTCCTTCTTGCATGCATTTTAAAATTTTATTATCCTCAATCACCATGGTAAAAGGTGAGTAAGTAAACTTTGCCTGGAGTAATCAATTTTCATGGCAATTTTACAGGCCTTCTGCTCCATTCTCTGTACTTACACTGTTTTTGTATGGATCTGTCTAAATATAGTCTCATATTTTCTGTATGCTTAACTTATTTTTTTGAAAAAATGTTGGAGAAGTTGTTTAGGAGCTGCCTGTGAGGTGGGATTTAAACATGATGTCCTTGCTTTTCTTAAGGAAGGAAGAATGAATGACTTGTGTGCTGCTCTAGGGGTGTTAAAAGTTTCCCATCTTGCCAATCAGCAATAATGTGAAAGTTGGAAGGGCGAAACAAGTTTCCGTGAATAATCTTCAGTGTTCCTTGCAGTCTGTGCATCAGAATCAGATGCTGGAGTAATTCAGTAGCTGTAAGTAGTTTGGCAAGCTGATATTCTGATCCTGATGCCATGGAGGTCATCTTACAAGCTTGTCACTTGGTCTCTTTTTTTAGTGCTTTTATTTTTTAGAAAATGAGAAGTAGTATTCCTGCTTTTAAAAAATACTCCATACCTGACCAGAATTGTCATTGTAGGTGAATTTGTGCAACGAAGGGGAAGTGTTACGTGTTGTATACTGGATAATGGCCAATACCAGTAGCATTTTGTAGCTCATGCCCTTTAGGTGTCACTTCTCATGAGTTCTTTGTAGACAGTTTTGAGTAATTTTCTCTCCATTTGCACTGTGGCTGAGAACACGACTCAGCTGTATATCTAAATAGGTCTGATAGCTTTCTGCTATTTTCATGAGTTAAATGGTAATGGAGAAGTGCTTATTTTTATATCTTTGCACAGAACTTTTGCTGATGCGGTTATACAGGTTAGTGAAGATGAATTTTCTGTGAAGAAATGCTGAAGGACCTTTTGATCTTCAGCACCAGCTGATATAAAATGAGAAGTCAGTGTGCATAAATGTCTAATAATATGTCACATATAAAGTACTGACTGAGAAGTAATGATTAACTAAGAGCAGCTCATGGCTGAATTCTTAGGAGTTCTGATAGGTAACTCCAAGGATCAAACAGCAACCTAATGCTTGGCATTGGTCAAAAAAAGCAAATTTTCATCCATTTCCTAATAATATTGGACAGTTAATGTTCTCTGTCATATCTTGATGTATAAATCCATAGTGCAGTTGGAGCTGGTGTGTGTAGGTCTAGTGCTGCCTCAGCTCGAAAACAGTGTAGTAAAGCCAGGAAAGTCATGGAGAAAGGGCAACTGATAATTATGGTACATGGAGTTGTTTCTGTATCAAAACCAAAAAGGGAGCTAGGACTTAGCAGTTTGGGAAAGAGGAGACTGTGGGGAAGAAGAGGTGATGTTGAGATAGAGAAAACTACATCATCTCTCATGAATTTCTGTGGGTCAGCTTTTTGCTATCTACATCAAAAGCATAGGGGTGTCAGATGAGCATGGTGGAGTGAGAACAGGCAAAAGGAGGTGGTCCTTTGCATAAAAGTTAATTAAGCTTGTTGCTCTGCACCATAATATTTTGGAAGCTGGAAATGTGTATGTAACCCAGATACATTTTTAAAAGGGCAGTACTTTTAGAGTTACTCAGTCCCCTTGTAGTGGAATGAATTATGGATTTGTGAATAATTCAAGCTGGGAGGATAGTCTGGTGATATTTGCTTCTGTGTCCTTTACTAACTATTGGCAGCTATCTGCATTTGGTCACTGTAGGAGATGTGCTGGGTGAACCTTTGATCTGATCTTCAGGTGTTCTTACTTGTTGCAATGCTGATTCCATGAAAGCTCATCAAGATGCCTTTTGCTGCTTTTGGGAGGTTCTGTGCTAAGGCTGGTGAAACAAGGCAGCTGTTGGTGATCAGTAACAGGAAATAGAGTTTTTCAGATATTCAGGACTGGGACCTGGTTTTGCTTCTTGAAGATATCAAACTTAGGTCTTTGGTTTAGCTGGTTTTTGTAAAAGTTGCTGTTATTTCTTGTTGCATCATGTGGGTCTAAGGTTAAGGAGCTAGAATGAAATGCACTGTTACCTTCTTTTGTGTTCCCTCCTTCTGTTCCTCCATCCCCTCTCCCAGATGAAGAAGGCAAGGTGATGTGGGCTTATACACAGAACTTATATATGCTGTCATACTTCTCACTTCTTATCTGTTTGTTCACAGTCAGGCAAGCATCTTTTTTGTCCATTGAATAGTTTTCTACATTACTTCTTTTAGTGGACTGCATTACATTGCAAGACTTCATTTTTGGTTCCAAGTAGTACAAATATTGTAGCAGCAAACCCTTAGGGCCAATGAAGAACTCCTTTCTCCTTTTGTGGTGAATGATTCTGCTGGGTCTTCTGTTTGCTGTAAAATAGTTACTTCTCTTTCACTGCAGTTGTGTGGTAGCAGCTTAGGGAAGGGAAATGGCATTTTCAGGGGCTACACAGCAAGCTACAAAGCTTCAAAGGCTGAGTGATGTACAGATAGGGAAAGTACTGGAAGAAGAAGCTCTACTTGGCAAAATGGAACTTCTCCCCTTCACCAGTCTTGAAAATCAGTTAAGAAGGTAAGGAGATAAAGGTAAAATTCTACCTAAACAACTGTGAAATGAGGTGGCTCTGAAATAGTTGTGTTGAGCAGGGTCTTTTTTCTTTTGTGGGTGGGCAGACCAACAACCTCCACCCCCAAAAACTATTTTTAAAGCTAGATATAAAATGTTAAAAGGCATCTGTGGTTAAGATGATTTCTGCTCTTGTAATCAGTGATTCATGGCTGAGAAGCTAAATTCTTTAATGCAAGTCAGTAGAGACAGTGGTAATGTTAGACAGTTACTCAGCAAGGCGTGTTCAGGGTAAACAGTTCTCACTGGTAAGTTTGTCTGTAGAGAATAATTTTTTTCTTGTTTCATTTAACCTGGAGAGTTTTATAAATTTACAGAAAAAAATCTCGTGTTCAGAATTCAGTGATGCTTGTTTTTCACACTATCTGGTTGAGTTTATTTGGGAAAAAGATTCTCCCTTTACAACTCCCTCAGCATGTTAACCTTTATCCTTTTCATGGCCAGTGTTCAGTGGCTTAAATTGTGGATGATGCAAGATCAGCCAGTGATGTAATGGTTGTCTGTAAGCTTCCTTGCAGTTCACAATGGGAATCTGAAGTTTGGAAACAGAATTTTATCTGAGTTAGGTTCTGTGTCTGCTGTGAGGGATGTGAAGCACAAACACCACAATCATCTTATTTTGGATAGTGCCAGAAGAGTGAATCATGATGTTTTAGTGTGAGGGTTATTTTTCCTTGTGGTTTTGGATTTTTTGGGTATGTTTTTTAGTGGTGTGTTGCTGTGTGGGTGGTGGATTTTTATTTTTAAAAATTGTTGGTTTTTATT
This sequence comes from Acanthisitta chloris, assembly GCF_000695815.1. NCBI lineage: Eukaryota > Metazoa > Chordata > Aves > Passeriformes > Acanthisittidae > Acanthisitta > Acanthisitta chloris. The sequence continues at coordinate 10,890 of NW_008671221.1, forward strand.
AATTCAAACCATTAATGCCACCAGAGGAGTTGAGAGGAAGGCATTATGTCTGAGATTAAGAACAGGATTTGTGGGAGTGACTTGACCTTAAGTTCAGTTAATACTGTGGTCATTTCCTCACTTAGATAATCTGGTCTGGCAGATTTCTCTTTGGTGCTTAGGACCCTACCGTGAGCTTTCATGCCTTGGAAAGTGCTTGTAGTCTTCCCTCCTTTTGTAAGTGAGAAAGCAGGGATTACAGGAATATGTCCTCAACTGAGTATTACTAGCCTTTTCAACCTATGAGGAGCAGTGGTTGTTCTTCCTCTGTATTCTTTATCCCATGATCCAGTTGTTTTTTGTGGAACTTGGTTTGTTTCTTCTCATTTGGGAAACAGAGAAGTAGTCGCATTTTAGAATGACTCACTACAGAAGGATCTTCCAGTTAATTCTTACCCATTAATAAGGCCTGTCTGGGGTAGGTGCACTTTATTTCATGAGCCTGTTTTTTCTCTTGTTAACCTTATTTTACAAATGGCTATTACAAAGTGGTGGTAGGGGCTTTACTGTTCCGTTACACTATTTTGTTCTTTGAGTTCCAGACTGTTCCCAGAAGATCCATTGTATTTATTGCTTAAAATTATTAGAGTCCTGACTATTTTTTAAGTGCAGGTTTAGGATACATTATTTTAGAAATTATAAAATACATGTGTAGGAAGACATTTTTTGATGGCTGATGTTAATAGAAGTTTTTTAATAATTGGAGAAAAATTATTCAGTCTAATGTAAAACACTAAAATGGGGAAATTAGATAATTCATAGTTCATAAAATAGCCTGTATAAGTCCTTTCAGCTGAAGATTCTCATGGACTTCAGCAGGCTTTGGATCAGCAGTTCTAATAAATAAGCTTTTGAACAGAAGTCTTTAATTCTTGTGAAAACCAGTCATGCCTATTCTATTACTGTTCTTTAATGCTGTCTGCTTCTTGTATTGTGTGCTAGAATATAAATAAACAACTTGCATTTGTATATGTTCTGCAAACCTTCTTTTGGAGGAATCAGTGTCAGATTTAAGCAAAAATACCCCAAGCAACTAATATCTTCAACTATCAGTGTAAAAAGTCTACAAATACAGAACTTCTTAGAATGTAAAACTATATAAAACTATATATAAAAAATATAGTAATGCAAATTTATAATATAATGCAAAACTGTATATACTGTTGAAAACCTGACATGCTGTTATATATAAAGTCACAACATGAAAATAGGAAGAATGTTGTGAAAATAACTATTTTGAAAGTAATTAAACGCACAGTGGAAGTAGATTTCTTTGTTTCAGGAACAAAAAGTTGATACTTTTCTACAACTCCTTTATTCTTAGCCAGATTTAAGGAGGAAGAAATCTTGACTCCTTGAAGGAAATCTGGGAATTATGATGCTTGCTTTTTTGAATGTCTGCAACTTGAAAGAGTTGTAGGTACACCTCCAAAACCAGGCAAATAAGATTCTTTCTCTTCCTGTGTGGTGATGCGTGGTTTTGGGTGGTGGTGTTTTTTATTTTTTATTTTTCGGTTTGTTTCTTGTGAAACCACAGTTCTGATCTTGACGGAATTAATCTTACAGAAGCCTTATGTGTGAAGGGCATAGGTATCTTACCTAGAGATAACAGAGTAGATGGTTACATGTACTGCCTAAACATGCAATTGGGAAAGTACTGAGAACATATTAAAGCTCTGTGAAGAAACACTGCTTTTATGCTTCGATTGTTTTTTTTTAAATTGTAATTGAATTTTATCTGTTATTCTGCTATGTGATCCTTTTGTAGCAATTTTTAGTCAGCTGTGAACATTTGAGGTGGTTCTTCTGTTGAGCATTGAATAAGGAGATAGATAATGTCAAAATACACCTTACTGGTGATCATAGTTACAAGCTTGGTAAGTAGATTCTTGCGTAGTCTGAACTCTTAAGTGGTAGTCAGAAGACTGCCCACAATGACAAAGTACAGGGATCAGCTGATAATGTGATAATTAGCTGTGGTACAAAGAAAAGGCTTTTCTGTAGTTTCCTCAGGTTTTACCTGGAGCCTGAGAACCACTGCTGTACCTGCAGCAGTCAGTCTTTGGTGTTACAGCTTTCTGTGACTCAAGAGTTTCTGGCTCTTGAGATCAATATCAAGGTGAATTTGTTCTTCTGTTTCCTCATTCCTTCCATATACACAGGCGATGACATGTTGTAACTGCAGATCCTGGAAGTGGCTGCTGAAGCCAGAAGTTAGCAAAAAATGATGACAATTGCACGAATAACATGGTTTCAGTAAAATTAGATGAGAATGGCAGAGGAGGAATAGATGCACCTTTACACTTAGCCTTAAAAGTCTTGCGTGTATATTAGCAGAGAGTACTGCCAGATTGTACTGGGCATGGACAGGTAAGGAATGTTAGGATTTGAGCTGGAATGTAACACTGCCAAAACCCAGTCTGAACTTGGTGTAGCTGCTGTATAATGTTTTCTCACCATTGAAAACATGGCACAGAGTTAAGAACAGTTTTCACAGTATCAGTGAATCGTTGAGGTTGGAAGGCACTTGTGAAGATTGTTGAATTCAGCCAGCTGGAGGAGGCTGATCAGGGTTGTGTCCAGGCTGGTCATGTCTACAAGGGTAGAGACTCAGCAGCTTCTCTGGTAAGCTGTTTCAGTGTTTGATCCTGCTTATAGTGATAGTTGGAGTATTTTTGTGTAAATGGGTTTTCCTCTATTGCAGTGTATGTTCAGTGCCTCTTTGTAATTGCGTATTTGGCCTCCAGCTAGACCTCTTGCTGTTGTTCATAACGCCTTCAAGCCTGGCAGTTCAGCCAGTTTACAGTTGAGTTCATTGTCAATTTATCTGGCTCATACTTAATTAGTTTGTCCAAAATAACCTTATGGGAGACTCAAAAAACTTGCCTGAAGTCAAGATAAAACGTATCTACTGCTCTTCTCTCCTCCACCAGGCCAGACAACTCCTTACAAATAGTTGATTAGGTTGATTAAGCATATTTTCATCTTGATGAACCCACCTTTTGGTCCTTTGTGTGTTTGGAAGCAGTTCTTGTTGCCCTTCATGTCCCTTGCCAGATGGAAATCCAGGCGGACTTCGGCTTTCCTAATCGCATCACTGCATGCTTAGACAGGGTCTCTAGTTCTCCTGGATCACCTGGGTCATGCTTGTGATCCTTACATACTTCCCTTTTGCACTTGAGTTCAGTCAGAAGCTTCTTGTTCATCCATGCAGGCCTCCTGCCACCTTTGCTTCATATTCTGCACACTGATAGGGACCATTCTTGAGCTTGCAGGAGGAGATCCATGAAAATCAACCAGCTCTCCTGGATTCCTCTTTTCTCCAGGACCACCTCCTGTGAGATTCTTCCACGCTGATCCTTGAACAGTCCTGTTCTTAGGAAGTCCAGGGCTGTGATGCTGTTATTTGGTTTGTCTCTCTGCTTTCAGAATCTTGAACCCCACTGTTCTCAGTCACTGTAGCCCAGGTAGCCTCTGAACCCAACACCCCCAGGGATTCTTTGTTGCCTGTAAAAGAGCTTCATCAGATTGCCTCTTCCTTTTTGGATCCTCAGTCACCTGTATCAGAAAATAACTGTTAGCACATTCTGCAAACTGACCGGATTACTTGTGTTCTGCTGTGATGTTAATAAAATGATTTATATCTTTTATTACATACATTTTTCATGAATACCTTCTGTGTTGGTCTTGTACAAGGTAAAATAGGAACTGCCCTTACAGCCTGATGGCCAGGAACTTGTACAAGGGAAGTGCAGAGAAGAGGAAGCTTCATTAGAGGATTAACCTGTTTCATCATACAAGAAAGTTTGAAAGCCAGGGCATAAAATTGGTAAGAAGAACAGCAAAGAGATTTGGTAAAAGACTTAAATAAAACTGAAGCAACAGCTTTACATTCCTCCTGTTAAGTAGATTTTAGTAATTATGTCAGTTGAATATTCAAAATCTGGTTGAAAATGTTTTGGTACATTTTGCTGTCTTCATGTCTTGTTGCATGTTAGTGGTGTGCCTGTCTCGTGTCGTTCAACGCACAATATTTTGTGCAAACACCTCGTGTGTTTTTAGGTCATGGAACTTCTGCCATTTAGTGTTGAGGTTGCTGTGTGGTGATCTTTTAAAAATCGTTTCTCACTTGAAAGGCAAGGTTAGGAAATACATTGTCCTTTCACAGACTCAGTAAGAGATGAAAGCAGAAGCCTTCAGAAGAGTCACTTCTCTAGTACCAAATATTTTCGCACAGTCCTGTTGCTGTCCCTTACGTAATGAAGAGCTTGGCATGTGTAGTAGTTTGTGATTGATGGGTCACAGCGTGTGTACTCACTCTTGGGACAAGACGACTGGTAAAAGACATTCCTAAGATACACTGTGAACTTAATATGACACTAAGTGCATTTTTTTGTTAAGGATCAAGGTCTGCTGTTGGCTGAAGGAAGACTGTGGTAACAGAGGGCAGACTTTCTGCTGAAATATAAGCAACTCTGAATTTAATTCACAGGACTTTGTTATGTAGTCAACCTGTAGTTTTCCACTAGTAAACCTCCTGCTTGTTTTTTGGTTTCTGGTAGTGTTGTTTTTCCCTGTATTCCACATGTTCAGCTATGCTTGTTTTTCTTTAATTTATCTTTGAATGTTGTAGTTTTCAGTAACTTGTTTTGTAGAATTTTTTTTGCTGTAATATTATACTCCCCTGAGCACTGACAGAAGTCTGATACCTGATACATTATGATGGATTTAGGGCTTGCTTGTTAAAATGGTATGTTTTTCTTGAAATGGTAATTTCATGAAGTTTCACAGGTGCAATAACTTCAGGCTTTGAATGTAGCTCTCATAGGCTGCCTAGAACTTCTCGATAGGATTTTGTGTGATGTGTTCCTTCCTACAAAGAAAATGTGTTGGCAAGCGAACAACTTTTCAGTCTGTTGGAGTATACTGGTTCAGGTGGGTTTATGTACTGTTTGTGCACCTGGATTTCTGGCTTAGGTTGTTTCAGTCTTTAATTGGTAAAAATTTCTTTGAGATTTTAAGTGCTAGTGCATTTATTTCATATTTACTATGTAGGGTAGGATTTTTTTTTGCCTTTTTTCATTTGTCTATCATTGTAGTCCTGAACTTTTCAGTGAAAAAATAAAATAAGAATAATCATTGACCTTTAGCTCTATGCAGCGTGTTTTAGAAAGGGAACCTGTTATTCATTAACATACTTTGTGCATTGTATTCAGTACAGAGGTAAAGTTTTTAATGTGTGACAAATATAGATTTGATTATTCATGTTCTATTAAGTATTTGTGTGCCTTTGCTGTCAATCACTTCTGCCATGCAGCTTAAAAATGAGGACCTCTTAATGCTCACTCTCTCATCCTGCTCATTCTATCCTCTTCCTACTGAACCATTATTTCCTCCAACGTTGTAGTTTCTTTCCATTATTTAGTGTGTGGCAAGGACTTTCTCTTTTAAGGAGTAAAAGGCTTGAGAAAGGCCATGGAATTACACGCTGGTTTTGCTGTTCTGGAGGTCACAGTTCAGTGAGGGGAAAAAAGTTAATACCACTGTGAGTTGTGATTGTTGTTGCTATACCTGTGTAGCATATCTGATTGGTCATACTGTTCACAAGATTTGAACTCTGTTATTTTCAGAACATGTTGGTGTCATTCCCTATCTGTTTGGTGCTGTTGATGTTCCTCCCAGAAGCCTGCTCAGTTTTTGTCCCTCTCATGACTGACTGGAGAGAAGGAAGGTGTTCAGGGACTGGAGTGCCTGCCTGGAGAGGCAACTGGCACCAGCTTTGCTCAGCCTGAAGCAGGGGAGGCTGAGGAGGCAGCTGGATGGGGTTTCCAGTGACTTGAAAGTGAAGGGTTAAGAGAGCAGTGGCAGTTAGAGAAACTCTGACTGAATATGAGAAATAAAGATTATTATTGAGGGTATTGGAACAGGTTGTGGGAGGTCCTGAAACCTTCTTGGAGACTTCCAGAGCTTTACTGGGCGAACAACTCAACTGCCTTTTCATCAGTAGTCTCCAGTGACTGATTAGAGCTGTGTGGTAGTCTTTCTCTGAGCAGCCTTCTGGCCTGTTATATTGTAAAAAGTCTTACTGGCATATCCTTTCTCATAAAATCGAGGTATTTCTTAATGTATTTATGCCAAGGAAAGGGCACTTGTCTGTGCCTATAGACCTCTTTTTAAAAATTGGGAAAATGGAATTAGATTCACTGCAAAATACTGACTTCTGTTGCTCTTGCAGGTGTGCAGGTATTCCCCCCCCCCACCTGTATAGTACTTAATGAATTACATTTTCAGGGTGGTGCAAAAATCAGCAAAATTGTGCTATTTTGGACTGCTCTGTTGTCGAGAGAAAGGTATTTCAGGGGTAAGACAAAACCAACAGATGATGGATCTTGATCTTAAGCCTGTCTCAGGAGCTTCAGTGTGATGACTGAAAGAGGAGATGGCTTTTCATCAGATAGCATGATTTTAGTTTTGACTAGGGTGATGATTAGGTCAAATTTACAATTCCTCTTTATCACCTAACTTTAGAGGATGAAATTTTGCTGAAGAAAGTATGAGTCAGATTGGCTTCTTAGAAGCTGGTTTATGTGGCTCCTGTGTTAATTCTCTCTTGTTAGGTTCAGTGCTCAAGTGAAGTGAAGGTACAAATCTGCTTTCTAGACTTTTCTTTCTTAGCTTATCCTTATGTTGGGGAATTCCAGAAATAGTATTTTAAAATAAATTCTTGAAGCCCTTTATTTTTTTTCTTGCTATGTTTCCACATTCTCTTCTGTCAAGATCTTGGGAATAAGGAGTAGGAAAGATGGATCTGAGATCAGCATGCTTCTGAGAGTGATAAATCCTGATGGTAAGGACAGAGTTATGATTTGCACCACAGCTCCCCTGCTTGCCCTTCATTTAGTAATGAGATCATTTCAATGAATGCTGTTACTGATTTCCAAATAACAGCAAAGCTACATGACTGTGTGCAGCGTTGGAGGTAGGATTGTGAATAGTGCTTGACCTGGTGGAGTGGAACCCTGTTGGCCAGAGTTTTGGTATGGTTCTTTTTATACCCTCTCATAATAGTAAGCAACCCAGAATATTTGTAAGCTAAAAAAAGTGAGGTTCTGCACTTTTCTCATATATAGAAAGTTGATAGGAAAACAAAATTATTAGATTCAGTTAGAAGTTAAGGGAATCTACCTCCACTCCCTACTAAGATGGAACAAGTCCTTGCTTCTAGAATTAGTTTCAAATGAGTCTTTTTATTAATTTTCTGTTAAGAATTGAGCAAAGATTACTACTGCTCAGAAATCAGTTTTCTTTAGTCCATTGGAAGTTTTTCTCCCATCTCATCTGAGGCCTGGCTGCATTTCTGTTGGTGTTCTTAGCAGTCTCTGGCTGAAGTGGTTCACTGAAGGGGGCAAGCACCAAACTGTTAGGTTGGCCAAGCTCATCACTTCTAGAAACGCTATGTAGACTTGAGAGATCACTTGGAAAGTGAAACTTACTTGTAATTAGTTGAGGAGTTTATGCTGATGAATGCTAACATGCTGCTATGAGCAAATTCCTAGTTGTTTTTTTTTTTTCAAGTTGCTACCTGCGTTGAGGGAAGGTGCTTAATTCCATTTGTTTTACCTTTCAGACGATGCACTGACTTTTAAGAGTTGTGCAATGATGAATTGAGCCACCAGAGCAGTGAGGTTTAAGAGTATAATTCTAAGCGACACATCATTACTGAGACCTACTTAGATACCATCCCTGTGGAGCCACATGTGTTGAGTCTGTGGTTTTTTGCAATCAGTGTATTTCCCTTTAGTGGTAAGCACTAAAAATTACCCTGGGTTCACAGTGTAATTGAAATGTTGAGGCCACAGGGTGAAGCCATTGACTTCCTCTGTAAATGTAATGGGACAGTGTTTCTAGCTGAGGAAAAACAGGTCTTTGCTAAAACTACAGTAGTATTTTGCATACTGTTTTTGGTTTTTTTCTTGTCATAAAAGTTCTTTTATCTTGTGCTCAAGAAACAAAAAAGGATTTAAATTCCATTGTATACAAGAATTACTAAGAATCATGTAAAGTCTCTTAAAAATTCCCTGTTAAGACAAATTCCAACACCTGGCTTTGATGCCTTTCATCATTTAGACACACAGTAATTTTCCATAGTGCTTTTCTTCACATTCCATCTAAAAATTTGTTCAGTTGTCTGAGCTATAGAAATAAGTGGGATTTTTGGATGTGCACCTTTCTTCAGCATAATACATTGCCGGTCTGTACTTCACTGTGTTGTATTTTCTTGCTAGATGCTTAGGTCACACCTGGCTTTGATGCCTTTCATCATTTAGACACACAGTAATTTTCCATAGTGCTTTTCTTCACATTCCATCTAAAAATTTGTTCAGTTGTCTGAGCTATAGAAATAAGTGGGATTTTTGGATGTGCACCTTTCTTCAGCATAATACATTGCCGGTCTGTACTTCACTGTGTTGTATTTTCTTGCTAGATGCTTAGGTCTGTCCATTTCTGAGAGATGAACCTGAGCTTCCTCTACTGTAAATGCCACTCCAGGAGCTGCACCTCATTAAGTTATGTGCAACACCACCTCTGCTCTGCCTGTGTTCTTGTGAATTTCAGCTTCTGCTCTCTCAAAAAAGTGTGCTTCAGCTCTTACAGACATCTAGGAAATGGAGAAAGTGGAATTTAACCTATTGGAAAGTAAATGTTCGTCAGAAAAAGTTTATTGTTCCATGTGTGTTGGAGGGGAAATTTAGACTAGGTATTAGGAAAAGGTTTTTTCCCTGTGAGGGTGGAGGGACACTGGCACAGGTTGCCCAGGGAGGTCATAGATGCCCCAACCCTGGCAGTGTTCAAGGCCAGGCTGGATGAGACTTTGAGCAACCTGGTCTAGTGGGGAGGTGTCCCTACCCATGGCAGAGTGGACTAGATGATAGGTTCATTCCAACCCCTAAAATTCTGTAATTTGATGAATTGATTTTTTGACAAGAATGTGGCTGACTTAATTTTCAGTTATGATAGTTTTTTCCTGGAGAATGTATGTAAGCATTATAGGATTTAAATGCATTCAGAGCACAAGCTTATGGTTCTGCAAGTTTCTTTTTTTATTTTGTTGAAAAGATCGCAATAGCTGCATTTCTGTAGGACAGTTTGTGAATGATAGTACTGATGAATTGATTTTTTGACAAGAATGTGGCTGACTTAATTTTCAGTTATGATAGTTTTTTCCTGGAGAATGTATGTAAGCATTATAGGATTTAAATGCATTCAGAGCACAAGCTTATGGTTCTGCAAGTTTCTTTTTTTATTTTGTTGAAAAGATCGCAATAGCTGCATTTCTGTAGGACAGTTTGTGAATGATAGTACTATATAGGATGGTTGAAAAAATATGCATGGAGTAGAGAATTGTGTTACTGTCAAAAAGAAAAGAGAGGGCAAGCTATGGAATGCAGCTTGTGCATGCTGAAGGGAGTGGAAAACAGTATGGGTGAAAATGCAAGGCCCTTGTTCTTCAGACAAAAGATAGTGTCAGAAGCAAGTGATATAATGGAGTGAAGTAAAAATTCTTGAATCAGATTTCTTCTGTGCCTGCCATTGGTCTGCCCATCTGTTAGTTCCTCTGCAATTACTCTTGAGGCCCTTGGCCAATTTTGGTCAAATTTCAATACCGGAAAAAGGTCTTGAATATAATGAAGTGCCCGGAAATTTAGAGCAACTCAGTAGCTAGATGGAAGGGAAGCCCAGGTTAATGCTTCACACTGAAGGTGGGATGTGGGAGCTCTTGTGGCCAGTCAGCACAGGTGTGGTTGCCAAAAAAACATTCTTTCCTTTATAAGGGGTCTGACAGGAGGAAAGATAGATGAGGGGGAGATACAAGATGTATGAGACCGAAGTCAGTTCTTCTACTCATGCAGCAACTTGATATGTTTAATTTGTTTCTAAAATAAACCTAAAGCCTTCTTAGAATTCCAGAGCTCCCTGGAAAATATGTTAACTTCTTTTAAAGTGTATTTTCTTCCAAGTCAATCCACCTTTGGATGAATAAAGGCTTTAGAGAAGGGATGGAAACTGGCACAATGGTAGGGAAGAGCTTTGATCAAGTCCATAGATTTTATACAACAAAAAGTACTGTAAGTGACTAAAGTTAGTTTCAGATTGTCACATGACTGATCTAGTAACGCTGTTCATGCAAAACTGGGCTTGTTCTACATAGAAAAAATTGCGGAGAAGCTGAAGGAAAACTTGAGTTTTTGAATTTCTGCCAACTGCCTAAATTGCCTGGAGATGTTACTAGATACGTAAAGTCTATAGAGCATAATCTTTGAGGTTTTTTTAAAAAATAAAGACTTAGAGTTTAAGCCTCTGAAAAGGCATGTGGAAGCAAGGTTATAGGGCCTAAACTGAAGTTTTGTTTGTGAACTTGGATGTACAGGGGACAGGGGTGTTAGATTTTTGTTTGTTTGACCTACATAATTTTCATTCAAAGGAATGAGAGCTTCATCAAAGTTCTAGACAAGCCTCTGGCACTGTGGAAGTTACTAAAATTCAGGGGCAGTAATAAGGGAAAGCTATGTGTAAGTCATCAAGCTGTATTAGTTAATAAGCTGGTTTTTTTAACTTTTCTTCACTTAAGAGTGACAAGTGGTGATACTTGTTTCTCTGCTGAGTTCTGTAGCTTGAGTGTAATAGGACTTCTCTGTACTACATTATGTTGCCTGTAATCAATAAAATAAATTGCCTGACAGATTTGAAAACCTAAGCCATGGTAGCTTTGTTTGGTAGCATATGTTAGCTACTATATTTATACTTTGTCTCCTTACAAAAGAAGAGTAGAAGTGAGGATGTGAAGAGTTGCTCATTAGTAATTTAATTTTTAGCCTGTCCATGCATCCGCAGGAGAAAATGTGCTAACAAAGGACTTCTCCCCCTTCCCCCCTCGCAAGCTGCAGGATTCCAGTCAATGGTGTTCGCTTAGGGAATATGTAAAAAGCAGGTCCTTCTCTATCAAGAGTGATAATTTTTAAATATCATGTTTCCAAAATTTGCTTGCAAGTTGTATACTGATGTAATATTGAGCAAGAGTTAGACTTCAGACTGCACTGAGGAATTCAGGGTTGATAAAGCTTCTGAGCAACACCTTTCTCTGTACCATTTGCATAACACTAACAATGTGTGAGTTCTACTTTAGCCTTAAACTTGAGGCCACAGGTGAGAACAGGAGAACGGCATTTGGAAAGGCTCCTGCAAAGAGTACTTTGTGATCTCTCTTGGTGTGGTGGGGGTCAAGTGGCCAAGGATGGCATTCAGTATCCATGGGCCTTGCCAGCTGGAACGGAGCTGCCTTCAAGGAGTTTCTTGTAAGTGCTTGGAGCTCTAGCTGCTGTGGGAAACCTACAGTGAAGTATTAAGGAATGATCCCACTGACTGCATGTAATAATCACAACGTTTTTTTCTAGGGTTTTTAGGACATGTGTACCATTACTCTGATCATTGTCTGAATTTCATGAGAGCTGTTCTAAAAGAAATGCACACTTTTGTTCTGAAGTTGTAATGCCTTAGAAGAACTAGTGCTGAGTTTGAAGCTGCATGCTTATGTTTGAGCCTTTCTGACCCAGGTGTTCTTTTCTGTTGGAATGGAAATGGGATTCATTAACACTAAAATTCCAGTCTTCTCTTCTCCATTTTTCATCATTTTCCCCCCTGCATAGCTACATTTGGAACATTGAAGGAAGTTAAAATGATAGGGTACCATAAAGATACAGGGAACAGTAAGACTATAGTCTAATAGTGCAACAATACCTTGTGAACTAAGATAACATTAAAAACAGTTCTCTGGTAGTGCAGAGGGCAAAGTTTAAAATTACAGAGATTGGCAATCTGTAAGGGTAAGTTACCATTTAACAAAAACCTGTTTTCATTGCTTGTGGAAAAAGCCTGTATGTTAAGGATAGCAAAGTAAAGGTGTTCTGTGAAAAATAAGATAAATAGTACGAGGTAATATGTCTTCCAGCATGCCAGAACTGATTTTCTGGGTTTGTTTTCTGGGTTTTTAGCTCAGTGAGTGATACTAGGTAAGTGAAAGGAATGTGAGGAAATTCTTCGTTGTAGTTAAGATTAGACTTCAGTTTTCTATCGGAGCTTACCTTTCTGACTGATGGCTCTGTACAGTCTCTTTATTGCTCTGCCAGTGGATTGCCTTCTTTCCAGGTGAGGGAAGAGGAAGACAAGGGAAGCAAAGGAGGTGATTATTTTTGCAAGCTGATAAACTTAAGTTGCTTCACAGATGTTCTGGTAATTTTATTTTAGTGAAGATTTTATTTTCTCATTTTAGCTGACTTCAGGAGGAGCTTAGCTAGTCTAATGGCCTGTCAGGTGAGGCTTTGTTAACTTCAAAACTTGTACTTGAGGGACAGTCTGCTGTTGTTCCATAAGGAATTCCAGAGTTGTATTTTGAAGTCAAGTCTTGAGAACCTGCTGTTCTAACAGAAATGTGAATATTTCATTGAAAAGGTCTTAGTGTACTGAACAGTTCTTGTATTTGCCAATTGCAATAATGTTTAATTTTGGTTCTCTTCTTGCAGTCTGAGTTCAGAGAAAGCAGGAATACACCTATGTTCTGGCCAGGCTGGCAGGGTGTCTGGCATGACATGGGTGTTGTTTCTGGGATTGTCTTTCAGTAAGGCAGTTTTCAATACACAAACAATTCAGCCTCCCGTGCACCCCCAGGTCTCAGTAAGAGGGTATTGGGCTGTAAATTAAGGTGCTTCCCTGTGGTCACAGTTGGTGATTAGCTGTATCCAAATCTTCTATTTAAAGTTTCCTAGATTATTGACAAGACTTAACTGTACTATAATAGATTTGCTGCCTGAGTAAATGTCCAAGTACATTGAAAGGATTTTCTCTCTAATTACCAGAGCTTGCACTACGTTTTTCTGTGTGTTCCTGCACACATTCATGTATGTAAGGGTTCTATTTCATCACAGTGGGCATTTTAGGATTCTGAAGCCCAGTCTTGGACAGGCAAGTAACTTCCTTAGTTCTGGCTTTGTGCTGGGTTCAGAAAATACCAAAGCTGATCACATGGTGCTGCTGTGTAGTGAAGAATGGGAAGACACCAGGAAGTTCCTGTGAGAACTCCCCCAGTGGTGGGACTCTCAGGCCAGTTCTGGACCCATGTGTGTTCAGATAGGATCACTAATACTGTAAATGGAAAGCCTTCTGTAAAAGAAAATGTGTGTGCTGTTCATGCCAAAGGCACTACATTTGTGAGTTAATTTAGATACCTTTACTATCATTCCTGGGGAAATAAAAAGAAAACTTCCTTGCTTTCTAACCTGATCATAGCTGCATCATTATCACTGTTGACAGTGTGTCTTCTAGAGATTCATGTGTAATCTAGAAACAAATAGTAATGTCTTATAGTTGTTTTGGTGTGGACAAATTCAGTAGTGGTGGGTGGTATGTTCTGGTAGTAGTAAGCATTGCAGTATTTTTTTCATGGGTTTTTTGGACACAAAAACATTGCAATGTAGAGAAAGCTCAAATTAAGTCATGTTGCATTTATTCAAGTGGAGAGGATGTAAAATAACCAGGTGAATAGTAGTAACATGATTTAAAATGCATTTAATGAATACACTTGGTTTTATTTTTTTCTTGCTTCTGCTTTTTTTCATTCTCTGCTGACATACAAAACTAAGGATAGTGAGAACAAATAAACACAAACAAATCTGGTACAGTTGTGTGGACGCTGAGTTAGATGAACAGGAATTTCCACAGGAGCAGTACAGCTTGTCATCCAGGAACTTGCAGGTGGAAAGGCAGCGATCTGTGCTTGGGAGATGTTGGGCTTGTAGGTAGCAGTGATGATAGCTTGAGTAAACCTAGGTGTTCTTGTGAGTTTGATCTCATTAGCACCGTAAGGTTACAATGTGTTGAATGGTACCACAGAAATATATGTTGCGTAAGAGTACATAGGGCTTGTATTTCTTACTTGGTTCCCACTAAGCTTGGCTGTGCATTTCTTAAATAGAACAACATTAGAAACTTGCTTCTAAAGGTTGCCAGCTGCCTTACTGGATTAGAGTTCAGTCTGGGGACTCGGATCCTGGTTTATATCCAGTGTATTTGTTTACGTGGGATAGCATAAAGGTGATACTTCCTTGTAGTTGAAGTAAAAAGTCAGTTCTTATTTGGGTACCTGATCTTTCTCTGAAACAAAGGAAGAAATCTGTAGCTGAATATGTCCAATAAAGATGATGACAAAATCCACTTCGTATCACATCCTAAATGAAGTTTGGTTAGAGAAAAAGGAAACTTCAAACTAGTCCACTGAAAACTACTAATGCTAAAATCCCAGGAAGTGGGCAGTACTTGAGCTTAACTGGCAAACTGGTAGCTCAAGAGAAAAGGACTTTTTTTTTTGTCATGTCTAAGTCTGACTCTTGACAGGTCAATATTGCTATCCTGTGTCCTGTTGGAAGCAAAAAGATGATGGTGAAGTTGTCAAGATTGAATGCAAGAGAATTTAAGAAGAATTAGGGAGCCAAACAGCGGAGTGTATCACACATGAGTCTTTAAAACAGCACTAGAATAACTTGTCTTTATGATTTAGATATTATGAATTTGTTTGTGGGGTGGTTGAGTGGTGTGTTTAGAAAATGTAATCACAAAATACACTGATTCATCTGATGAGCTTATATATTGATAAAAATCCAAGTTGCAATCATGCAGAAGAAAAATGGCAATTAAGCTAATCTCCGTTACTTTCTTTTGCCCTTAGTTTCTGATGGAGGAGTTGTGTGTCTTGTGTACTTTCTTAGTTTCTTGGTACTTGGACTGCTAGTAGAGTTGTAGCAGACTGGTATGAATGTGTTAAAAAGCCTGAAATGGTACTGTGCCAATTGTTGTACCCTGCATTTTTTTCCCCCCCTACGGTGATGTCTTGTGTTTCTAGTTCTATGAACTGTATTGCATCTTAGAAAGGGGAAGGAAACACTCCAGATACAATTTTTCTTTTACTATCAGGAGATATTTTTTGTATTTACTGTTTTTTTCTTTTTTAATGTTCAGAGCTTTTTGTAACAATTTCAATGATAGGAAAGAATTCAGAATGGAAGTCATGTTTCAGCCTCTTCCTGCTGTTGACTTCGTTGGTAGGAACTTTTCTCATTGTCGGTCTTTGAGCTGAGCAATGGAAGGACTCTGTTTTGGCAGACAGTTTTCCTTTTTGTTCTTGTGCACTTCTCAATTAAATTTACTAAAACTCACCAGATTTCTGCCAGAGCTTCACTATCATCATTGCCAGTCTATACATTGTAGGTAAAGGATTTGCCCTTTCAAAGAATCCTGTGCTCTGAGTTCTGAACAGGAACTTCTTGGTACACACGTCAGTGTGTCATGGAGTGTGGTTGACCCTTGTGTACTGCTTGCATATTTGCTCATGTACAAAAAGTATCCGGAGCTGCAAGGAAGTGGAAGCCCTTCCTTTCTGTGAGCATGAGCTGTGTTTACTGTTTCAGAAAGCTCACTGCAGTTTTTAGAGAGAAGCCTGGATAGTTGAGGGGCATAATTTTAGGAAAACGGTGTCTCCTGCTGTTCCTCTTTAACGTTCCAGAGTTTGTGTTCAAGACTGAGAGATTCTGAGAAATAATGAAGCTGAGGAGGTTATGTTTCTGACCTGTTTTTAGCTTAGTTATCTCAAAATAGTGAGTTCCTAAACCTGATTTTAACACCAGGAGAAGACATTGTACTTTGGTAAGCAGTCTGTGAGAGGACATGATGCTCTGGGTAGGCTCTTGCTTTTCTTATTTAATAGATTGCGTAATTGAGTTCAGCTTCATTGTGTTATTGGAATTTAAAGTGGTCCCTTCATTATTTTAGGGGGTAGAAGGCTGGCCTGTAGTATAACTTCAAAACTTGGACATCAACATGTGTTTTTCAATCAAAGCTCAGTGTATGACAAGGAGCTCTTTGGGCAATTGCACATTGAGTCCTTTAGAGTCTGCTAATGTTGATATGTATCCTCTGTCATTCCCTAGTTGTTCCCATTGCATCTTTAAATGCTCTGTTGGCCTCCAATTTGGAAATTCAGTGTGGAAGCCTTACTTTTAAATTTTGGGCATAACTTTTTATAAAATTTGAATTATTTACAACACACTATTTTAGTTTTGTTTCTGCAATAAGCTTTTTGAAGGAAGGCATTAGGAAATTGTGATGAATCTCTCCTAAACACAGTAACCATGCTTAGGAGACATAGTCTCTCAAAAAGAAACATGTTAACAGCAAAGAAAATAAGATTAGAACAGAGGAGTGCTGAACTAGTGGAATTTGATTTAACCTCGTACCAGGAAGGAAATTGTCTCTTGTAAATGAGAGAGCAATTGTCAAGCTGGCTGATGATGGTCAGGAACAGTTTTCAGTACTTGCAGGTCAAATTTACAAGTACACAGGCTGACTTAGAGGAAAATTTGGAGACAGTCAATTTTAAGCAATAACTGCAATTTACTGTTGAAGGTGCTGCTCTCACAGCAGTTTCTGAGCTCCTCCTTTTGCCTTAGGCATTTCAGTAAAGACCTAAGCTTGCAAAAAGGTTGGTCCTCACCTCATTTACTAGAATTTACTAGCATTTTGGTATAACCTTTGGGGGCAGCTGTCAGGCTAAGACCAAATGTTTCTGAAAATGTTGTCCTACTATTCTGTGGTGTTACTCATGTTTTTATCTGCAGCATTTGGACATTCTTGCATACACTGCTGTGGTACATAAGCAGTGCCCCAATTGGTTTAGAATTTCCTTGAAATAGATTTGGAAATGAATGCCAGAAAGTAACAGGTTAATAATGACTGCTGATTTTTATGAGTTACACAAATTTGATTCTGAGGTGTAACTGATTTTTATTTTTAAATACCCTACTGTACAGTAGGCTGTTTCTAATACAATATGTTAAATACTGCATTAGACATTGAGTACTTCATAGGGAATAAATATAGAGTAATGCATTATGGATCTTAAAGGAAAACCAGTCACTGCAGAATTGAACTGAAATACTGTTTAAAAATTTGGTTGGTGTTGGTTTTAGTATAGAACAGTGCTCTTCTTAATTTTCCAGATTTGCTTTCCCTTCTTCCCTCGGCCTTATTTAGTTGATGACAGCATTTTTCCACAGTGCAACAAATGTGCAGCTGGCTGCTTTTCCAGCCATGTGTGGGCTGCCCCACACGTTCTGCCAGCATCCCTGCTGCTGGTCCTGCGGCGTGCCGGGTCCTGCCTCGTTCCAGCACTGCTGTCCTGGAGACTTCACTGCCTCAGTCTGCTCTGCCATTTCTGCAGTGACCCCCTGCTCTGTAAAACCTTCCCAGACATCCTCTCCAAGATTTCTCAAGCTTGGATAGTTATGATGTCTGTTGTGAGGAAGTATATCTGTTCCACCTAGTAATAGTTGCTAAGCAGGACATTTCTTCTAGACCCTTGTCAGCACAGACTGCTTCACTGCAGACCATTTAACTTGTTTGAGGAGATCCTTACAGTATCTTGAGCTGTTTAATACTCTGCTTTTAGTGTTTTGGTGGTGGGTTTTTTTGTTTGGGTTTTTTGGGTCTTTTTGTTGTTTTGGTTTCGGGGGTTTTATTGCTTGGTTTGTTCGGGGTTTTTTTTGTGTTTTGCTTTGTTACTGTGTTGGAGGGTTTTTGGTGCCATGTTGCGCTGATACTACTGTATGCTTGTTGCAAGGATAATAGAGTTTCTGCCATGTACACCTTAAAATTAAACAGAATAGGGGTTTTTTTTCCTACACAACTGTGTCCTGGATGTTTTCAGACTGTTCACATTGTTGAGAAGGCAAGAAGTTGGCTTGTACTCTGGTGTTAATTCCCAGGGCCCTTAGGATGAGAATTTAGAACAAGATTTTTTTTTTTAAATTTGGTGTGATTAAAACAAATGAGGCCTTATTTGTATAACTGTTTCAAAGTTGGCCACAACATTTGTTTGACCCTCATGTACAAGTTTGTTTTATTTCCAGGCTGCTTTTACAGCCAAATTTTCTTTCACATTTGAAATACTTTGATTCAGTAACAGCCAAATGACTGCAAAGGGTGAATTGGCCACCTGATCCCATAGCTGTTCCTCCAGCCCTTCCCAAGACAGAAGTGTCTCTTGTGTCTGAAGGCAGAAAAAGCCTTCCAGTGTTTCTTCAGTTTCTCAGGATCTCTCTGGTGTTGCAGCCCTATCAACAGGGCTGTCATCCTTCACTGTAGAAGGCAGGCAGTGTTTCTGTGCAATGCTAACAGTTTTCTTAGAGGTTTAAAGAGAAGTCTATTTAAGAGCCCAAAGTAGATAAACCCATATAATTTTGATGAAAACTGTCAAGGTTTACTGATGTTGAAAAGTTGCCTGTATTGTGCTGTTTTCAGATAGGAGCCCTAAGCTTTTGGATGTCCTGTAAACACAGGAGCCATCATCACAACTGTACCTAAGCAAGTATAAGATTCTTAGGATGTGAATTATTACACTAAATTGTTGATAAGCAGAGTGGCTTCAGCAGGG
>NW_008671221.1:29499-40317 GCF_000695815.1 Acanthisitta chloris
AAGCACAGCTTGAGTGTTTGCTTTCGTGTGATTTCTTAGGATGTTCTTATTTCCCATTTATTCCCAAGAATGCATAATTTGTCAGCTTCGGAAGTATTATTTTGAAGAATGTTACGCAGTTCTGTCAGTTTATCTTGTTGAGTTGGCACATGGTTGAGGTGGGAAGGGAGACTGAACAGGAAGGAAGGTCCTTGTTCCTGAATGTCATTACTGCACAGCTCTCACATCCTTGAGGATCACCCGGACAAAAGCTGAGTCAGAGCACAGCAGCACTCTGCGCTACAGCATGACATGGCCCAGTTCAGGATTCTGGACTGCATGATCAATCACAACTGGAGTTTCATATGTAACCTGTATTGTGCCTGGAGCGATCAGGTTTGTTGTTTGCTTATCCTTGTGTATTTAATCTGATTACATAATTTAGTATAAGGAGGAAAAAAAGGCTCTGGCTGATTTCTTCTCCCCACCCCCAGGCTGATTGAGGATGTACTGTTAGAAATGTTGCTATTTACTAAGTTGTTTTCTAGGAAGCCTGCAAAGCTTGGTTTGACTCTATAATTGCTTTTTTTAACACTTTAAGTACTTGAGTTTATTGTCTGCAGTCTTAAGCTTTGAGGGGTTTTACTTCATAAATGGCACAAAAAGATAAATATCACATACGGGGAAGGGGGAGATATGCCAGGATAAACTGCATTGTTAAAAATAGAAAGCTTTTCCTGATTTAAAAGGTCTGAGCATCTGAGCTATTTCAAAATGCTTCATCATGAATGGTATTTTTAAAAAATAGTGTCAGGGAAAGTTGTTATCTTTTTTTTTTTTTTGTTAAACATAGAGGATTAAATAAATTTTCACAGAATGCTATTCAGCTCCAAATATGAACATATTTAAGTTAATTCACTGGCTTGGTGCAGAGCTGAAGGGCGGGGGGGAAACCCAAACCAAACATGCCTGGAATTTGAATGAAAATGTTTTAAAACAGAATCCACTTACTAAAGGTTTTTTAATAGTGTGTGCCATTGTAATACTGCTTTAAAAGTACTCTAGATATCACCTGTATTTCTTACACAACCTTCAGCCAGTCACTGAAGAAAACTTACTTTCCTGAGGTCTAAGCACTTCTTATAAAGTTGCAGGTTCAGTACAGTGACTAGGGGCAGGTGATTCAGAAATACTTCCCAGCATACATAGAAGGCCTTTGAAATAATCTGCCATTTAAAATAAAAACATCCCTTGTATGTCATGTCAGTACTGAAACTGCTTAATCAGGAAAATGCATTGCTCTCTGGTGGTGGTGAGGTTTGGGGTTGTGGGTTATTGGGGTTGTTTTGGTTCGTGGGTTTTGTTCTAGGTTGTGGTTTGTTGTTTTTCTTTTGGTTAATGGTGCATAAACTGATTAACAATGTTAGAATTTTTCAAGTCAGATACTTAATATTACAGGCAAAAAGTATCCTCTTCGGTTGAATTTGAATAAACAGAGGAAACATGAGGCATTTTCTTAGAGGCTTAGGTTTTACAGCTACCCTAACTGTTTCACTAAGTTTGATCTACTTTGCTTATGCATAGATAACAATTCACCTGTACAACTTTGGCTCATGATGTGGGCAGTCCTGTGAAGTTTTAAAAAGCATTTGATATAACTAGATGAGAGGGAAAAGAGGATTTTTTTTTTTAGCATCTTAAAGTGAAAAGTTTTAAAAACCCACAACACTGCCACCCCCTGCATATCCCCAAAACCAAACCAAAACAACAGATGCACCCCACCCCAAAAAAACCCCCAAATGGAAAAAACCCCAACCCAGAACAGGGTTTGCATAACCTAAAAACTGTTTCTTACCAAACTGGAAAGAAAAATGAAGGTTTACATCAATATATACCTCAAATTCCTTGCATGCTCGAGGTAGAAATGTTCCTGAACTGTTTGACCTTGCTAGATTTTATTAAATAGATTGTGCAATTGCTGTGTGTGTTCAGGTTGTTCGGTTTTCTTAAGTGAAGTCAAGTCCCTGTAAACTATACATTTAATAAACTGCTGTTGATATTTTTCTTTGAAATGAAGCTGGAAGGTCATTTATGGGATATTACAGTGCAGCTGCTCTTCCTACTGCCTTGAAATGCCATGTCAGAAGTGGAAGCTGCCAGGCCTGGTGAGAGATACGCTCTGCTCCATATAGCAGTGCTGCTCTCCCTGTTCTCCACCTGCAGTGTCCAAGGAACCTGCTGGGGAGAAAGCAGACGGGTGACTTGTGAAGTCTGAGACTTAACAGCTCTTTGTCAAGTGTAACCTTTAAGCAGAGTTGTGCTTTGGTTCATGGCATCCTCGAATTAGGAGAAGTTAGGCAGCTTTTTTTGTCCATTTCCATTCATGTTGACCCCTGTAAAACATAAGGGGATGAATTACTCCTTGTCACCTGAGAGCTGAGTTGAAACTTGCTTTATAGGTAAACACCTTCTCTTTAAAGAGTCATGAGAAATAGATATTCAAGAAGGAAATGCAAACCTAAATAATTGTCTGTATGCGTCACTAACAATTTCTAAAATTCGGTTGCAGAGCCATTCCAAGGGTTTCTTTTCTTTTTACTGTCCAACCCTGCTCCCCTTCTCTGTATCACATATTGCCCAAAGCTTGTTTTTCAAAGCAGGAAGCAAAAAATTATGAAATAAGCAGGGAAATTTTCTTCTGTCTACCGTAGTAATTTAGATTTTACAAGAAGTACTTTCACAGTGCAGAACAAAAGTTACTATGTCTGGGCACAGTTGCCCTTTGCAGTCTGATGCAGCAAGCTGCTGTGTATATTAGAATGTTTTCAAAGGATATGCAGTGTTTCCTACTGAAACAGAGACCTTTAAAATAAAATTACTATGTGATGTAAATCAGTGGAGTTCTGTTGGCTTCAGTGAATTACTGTTTTTAGTCCAAATGTTGGATGAGATTGATGGGTATCACGTGGTGATGCATAAATAATCACTCAGAAGCCTTCTGAGATAATTTAAGAGTACAAAAATGAACTTGATACTTGCAGTTTTCAGTCTTTCATTCTTTGTTCATGGGACAACTACATTACCTATCTTAAAAATATTTCTTAAAATGAGTTATTGCGAAGTACCAAAGTGTCTTACTTCTCTTTTTGTCTTGTCTGGGACATGGGGTCCCGTGGGACATGGGATAGATTCAAGTGTGAGAGCCTTACTGGCAGTTCAGAACTTCAGCATGATTGCAAAATTAATGAAGGGGAATAGTAGGTTAAAAGTTTGTATCCAGTGGGAGACCTCAGTAAATACAGCTTTATGTGCAAATGTGTATTTTTCTAGACCACCTTGACAATATTGTAGACGATCAGTCCTATTATTGATATAGTCTGGGCTAGGTAAACAAGGAATTTTTAGTACTTTTTCTTTTGTAAAAAAACCAGAATGCCTTAAAAAGTGAAGGCAGTATTTTTTTTTTTTTATATGATGGTCTGGTGTTTATGGAGTTGTAGTCCTGGAGTCATAACTTAGCATTTTAGCTGTGGTCCAAGTAAGAGGAGTTACTCAATGAATGTATGGAAGTGCTAAGTAGTATTTTTCCTCAGTAACATACCAACTAGGTTCATCTTCAGTAAGATGCAGTAGGAGCTACCTACCCTGCCCTTGTAAGGATGTTCTTTATCAGCAAACTCTTGAGGTGCCTGGTATATCTGTTGACCTTGTGGCCACAGTGGGATTTATTACAGCAAGTATGTCTAAAACATGAAATACCACTGTTTCAGAGGCCCAGAAGAAGTACTGGTAGGTAATATAAAGTAAATGATGCAATGGTTTGGATTTTTTTCCTCCTTTCATCAGAAATACCTTTCAAGTGTTAGATAGGGAACAGTAGACCACAAGTTGAGTGTAGGTGGTTTTCTTAGCACCACAGAGCATAGGTCATCACTCTGTTCTGAACAGACTTTAAGTTTGAGGAGAGCAGACCAGCTCTTCTCATGTGTTGTTCTCATTAGTTCTTTGATGAACAGCATAAGACTTGCTGCATCCTAACCTCAAAAAATAGCAATAATGTTCTTTCAGCCATGTAAACACTTAGATCTTGGGTTTCTAAGCCAGGGACAAGTATTCTGCAAAGTTCTGTAAACTTGCAGTTGGTCAAATTTCACTGCACAGAGTGGAGCTGACCATTGCAGTTGTTGGGCTTGGAGGAACCTGCTCAGCAAAGACTATATTGATGTATATGAAAGTGTGGTATGTTGTCATACAGCAGCCAAGATGGCTTATTTCTGTTTTTAACTGGAGTTCATTGTTGCAAGCTGTATTTTCCGTGAGGCAGTGTGTGAGAATGAGATGTTGCAGTACAATCCCAGCTCTTGCATTGCCCCAGAACACAGCAGTACTGCAGCAGCTGCTGCACTGCAGCTATTTCCCTTCCTCTGGTGAATCTCCGATAACACGAAAAAAGCTTTTCAGTCTTCCAAATGTGTCACTTGGAGGATGAAATAACAAAGGTGGCTGCATTCCTTCTGAGATATTTGCAGCTGATAATCATT
The DNA here is from genome assembly GCF_000695815.1 of Acanthisitta chloris. Classification (NCBI taxonomy): domain Eukaryota; kingdom Metazoa; phylum Chordata; class Aves; order Passeriformes; family Acanthisittidae; genus Acanthisitta; species Acanthisitta chloris. The sequence goes on from NW_008671221.1 coordinate 34,020, forward strand.
TTGAAACATGATATTTATGTTGTTTTACTCTGCTCTTCTGTTCATCTACTGCCTGGGGGATGGAGGGAATATGATAAAAATCTTGTCTCATAGCAGGGCAGGATGTGATGTTTTTAGTTTAACTGAGTAAAAGGTGTAAAATTGTTGCATAAAATAGATGGTGACTTTACCCATTGCAGTTCATGTTGCTGGAGAAACATTTTGTAATGTCCAGAAGTACAGGGAAGTAACTTGGCAACAGTGAGCAATTCAAGCCTTAGCTATAGGCATGCAAAGACAAGTAGTCCTTAAATAAGCAAGTAGATTTGTGTTAAAATAGATTTCTTCTCTCTCCTCATCCCAACCTCCAGACAGAGATACAAATGCAGATTTAGTTACCTATGTCAGTCATTCTTACTGACATACTCAATGCAAACTATGAGGAAATATGCAGGTCATGTATGATCACATCATAAGTCAATGTTCAGAAGCTTTTGGATTTGCAGTTAAACCGAAAATCCTGTGGACAACTTTCTCTTCTTTATCCTCTTAGTGACACCTCTTCTCTGGGCCTAAAGATGTAAGATTTTATTTTTTTTTCAGGTTAATGACTTCACGGTCCTCATTTGAGCATTTTCCTGTGCATTGTATCTTTGTAAAAGAAGTTCTTGACTGAAAAGGCTGGTTTTCTTCCTCTGTTGTATATGCACAATAGAGTACAAATTTAGAGGTTGGACGTAATTTAACTTGGGTGTTTAGATATGTGGCTTTGCATCTGTGTATGCTAATTATATTTTCTTTCATTTTATTGGGCAAAACCACAAGCCTTTTCACTTAGGAGTTTAGGGTTTTAAAACCTACAGTGTGTTGATTTGCACATTATATAGTGGGTTTAAATTAAATGTCTTGAAACATGGGATCAGGATTATATTTAAGTGGTGAGTTTGCAGGAGTTTATTAATAGTCTCTGTATTAGAAAGCTTTAACACTGAGTAGCTCAAGCTGTATATTTAGATGTTATTTTTGAGGAGGGAAGCTGTGTATGTGGGGAGGTAAAATCTTGAGACATTTGTCTTAGAAGTCTGGTGGTTTGTGTCATGTTCTCTGTATTAAATTTCCTGTGGTATTTTTTATGCTTGATACAAATACCTGTCGCAGATCAGTTGTTCTTAAAACTCTCCCCCTATGTCTAGTTAAACCTTTTGAAAATAGTCTAAATCTGGAATACCAACTTCCTTGCAATATTCATGTTTTTAGGATGACAATTTAGGTTTTGACATTGAGGGTCAATTCCCTGATCTTCCAAAGGCTTCTGTTTGGCATTGGGCGAGTCAGACACACTTACATTGTACATGAAATAAAATCCTAAATAAAGCTGCAATATTGCAGATTTGAATGATCTTAAGTCTTAACAGCTTGAATTTCCAGCAGGTATGATGATGTGTTTATACAGGTGAAGTGGTGTATCTAGTCTCTAAATGATCTCATTTTCTTTATGGAACAGGAATGAGCATATTCTGTTTACGTTGAAAAGCTCAGTAGCTTCAGTAACACCAGATCAGCCTCATGCTTATGTTCAACAGAGAGCAGGCATAAGGTGTACCCCTGCCCCACTACTCAGCACACAAAGAGAGAGTAAAGCCCTTACTCAGCATTGTAGCTGCACCCTGGAGTAGCCTAGTCCAAGCTCAGAGGTTTACCATAGGGACAAAGAGGCTGTGGAGAAGTGTTTGTTCTCCTGGATGGTTTGGTCTACTTAAACTATGTTCCTTGTAAAGTGAGTAATTTTTTGAGCCAAGACAGTCTCTGGCTACAGTGGAGAGAAGAAGCGTGTGGGTAGATTGAGAGTTGACATGAGTTAAATGTGGTGTATCAGGTTATTGAAGTGAGGTCTGTGCACGTTGGGTTTTACACTGTGCAGTGATTTTGTTTTTCTTAATGGCTTCTGCAAAGCTATTTCACATGTAAATAGGTGTAATAGTCTGGTGACAGTGTAGTGGAAGATACAAGGTATGCTGTGTGTTTGGTCAAGACCATGTTATTCTAGAAAGCAAGATGAGTGCAAACTTCATGGAAACTCATTCCTATTTTTGCCATAGTGTGCTTAGCTGGGGATATAGGCAGTGTTTCTTACTGTCCTCTCCCCATTTGTAGGTAAGAGAGTGAGTCATGGGGCAGTTCATACTCCTGGGTCTATCAAAAAATACCCATAGGTTGAAAGAAGCAGTGTAAGGCAGCTCTTGACAGGCAGTGACTCTGTGCAAACCACTCTTTATCACTTGTGTCAGACTGCTGAGAAGGTTCTTTTATCATGCATGGAGTAACCTCAAACATTTCTTCAGTGCTGAGGGTCAGAAGCTGCTTTCTGCATCTCCTGTCTCCAGTATTTCCAGATTAAACTGTAAGGTGAGGACAAAGCATTTCCTATTCTTAACAAGCAGCGACAGAACAAGTAGAGAAGGAAAAGTTTCAATTTAGCTAAATTAAGATCACATGACATTTAGCTGTTGTGCTACGAGCCCTGCAGATGTTTCCTTTCTTTCCAGTTTAAGGATGTAGCTGTTAAGAGGGGAGGCTTTTGCTAATGAGTGTATAAGAAAACAAGGAAGCTCTCAATTTCTCCTTGTTTTTAATGTTTTTCTGACTAAATTTAATACTATGAACTCCATGTTTTTTATTGTAAATACTGAATTCAAGATACAAACAAAAACACATTGGGAAAATAGTTTGCATCCCTGTGAAGTCCATATGCTTTTTTACTTTGTCTCTTAGTGCTGTTGCATGAAATTGTTACTCTGTTAAAGGATAAGGCTTGATCTAAACTGAAATGCACTTAATTAGCTTTTGAAAAGAATCTTGATAAAGTAGTGCCCTTCTTGGATGTGGACAAGCTACTACAAATATATGTGCATATATATGTGCACTTACAAAAGATGATATACTTTGTGTGCAGATACATGTGTGTAAAAATAAAATAGACATATTGTGATCACTTTAATGAGTTGAAATATGCTAGATTTGCTAGTGTCTTTAAAGGGACATGAGAGAAGCTGGTTTATGTCTGTGGATAATTCAGGGGTTAGGTGCTACGTCTGGAGTAGTCCTGTTTGACCAGTGGTGGAGTATGAGTCTTACCAGGCCTGATACTGGTTTTGGTGAAGTTAAGAGACAGTACAAGAAGTCCAGCTATCAGAATTACAGTATGAGAAAACATGAGCTTGCCCTGTGTTTCAAAAAAAAAAAGGTCATTCTAAGCCTAGCCAGACTTAGTAGGTTGGGCTTTTCTCTACTTCAGAGTAGAAGAACTCTCTGTGTCTCACCTGGCCTGGGAAGCTGCACGCTGCTTTCATTCAAGCAAGTGCAATTAGCTGGGCTCAGTTTGCAGAGCTGGTGTCACTGTTTTTAATCCAGAGCCAGGTCAACTGGACAATTTGCAGTTGAACAGACACATGGAAGCAAGAGTTTTGAGACCATCCTTGCTGTGTTAATAGCCTTCAGCTTTGTTTGTAGGTCCGGTGGAGTAGTGATGAGACCAACACCAGCACCAGCTGCTGTGCTTTATAGAGCAGCCTTTCATGAACAGTAGAGAGCAGTAGGGCAGTTTTGAGCTGTGTAATAAAATGCATGCATGGAGGTTTTCATTGTTTGTTTTGTGTATGCCTTGACCTTTATGAGAACTGAAATTCTTTTTCTTGAAAATATTGTTCCTCCTTTGAATGATTGTGTTTACTACAACGGTAGTTATAAAAGTACACAGAAACGTGTATTTCTCTGTCCTTCTCCTTCCACCCCCAAACCAGCTCTGTAGCCTGCGTGGTGCATGGCCATAATGCATGTTTCCTTCCCTGTGCCTCCCAGCCATCTGCCACGCTGGCACAGATGCTTTGGTTATGAAAGGTCGCAGATTTCCCAATTACTTCATACACTGGGAGTAGTCGTGTATTGCCGTGTTGGATCTTTATCCTTACCTGGGCTTGGTTTGAGGGTATGATTTCTGTATTTTATGGAATTGGGTTATTCAGTTCCGAGATGCATTTTAAAGTCTGTGTTGGTGTCCTCACCAATCTCTGCTGCAGGCAATCAGCTGCTGCCTTTGCTATTGAATTTAAAGAATATTCCAGGCTTGTATTCCATCTGTGTGTGATTCACAGTCCTAAATGAAAGTGGTACATTTGCTGCCAAGATTATGTCCTAACACATGCCTGAATTAACTTCTGTTAGTCCAGCAAAAAGGACCTGTTGCTGTGGCCACCTGAGCTTAGTGCCATAACAGTGCATTAAAGTCATAATAGAGGAAGACACCTAGACCTGTGGTCACTCCATGGAGTGGTGCTCACATCTTTTTTGCCTTGCCCCTGCTCTGGAAAGGTCTGTGTCATTGTGGCTATCAGCAAGACCCATGAGGGGGCTGAGTGAGGGAGAGTGCTCACAGAGACCACCACACTGCTACTGGTGGCTGCTCAGGTCCCACCTGACCAACCAGGGTGAGCAGCAAACATGAGAAGTGGCATTGCCCATCCTTTTCCTTAGTCTTACAGTGGTCGCTAGTAACTTATTTCTCTTTTCCTCTAGCTTGATATAGAACCATTTGTTTTAATTACTTTTGACTCCATTTGTAGTCATAAAGGATTTGGATCTTGCTCTAGAGTGATAGTTGAGTTCTTCAGTTTGACTTCATTATCCTTTGCAGTTACTGCATTTCCCTCAACTCTACTCAAGAGAGATGTTGGTGTTGGGGAGTCTCAGCAAATACCCTGCATCTCATGTATGCATAACACCTGCTCCCTAAGAAATGATAGTGTTCCCTGGTGACTGGGAGCTGACATGTTCCCTGAGTCGAACTCTTCCTCTGGAGTCTGATTCTTTTGTCTTTCTTTTCGATCTTGTCTTTTCCCCCTTCTTGCCCCCCACCCCTCCCTGCCTTCATGAAGAACTGCAGCATGGAGGAAGAGCTGTGCCCCTCCATTCCAAAATCAGACAGCAGTGGCTCTAGAGTGAGGGCCCTGTCTGGACCAGTTTTATCTGCCTCTGTGAATGCTGTCTACTGATGGTTGTATGCCTGTGCACTTGGGCTCTGTTTATCTGCATATCTCGGCTTTCTCTTGTGGTGAGAGTGGTTCTGTAGCTGTTTGATCTTCAGAGCTTTGAGGGCTTGTTTACATATCTGTTTCCAGTTCCAGGTGCTTCATGGCAAGGCAGCCTGCTCTTGATAACTGCTGAAAACAGGCTCAGCATTGAGCAACGAGGTCCTTCCTGCAGCTTTCTTGGACATATATGCACTGAAGTGAACAGGGTGGAGACAAATAACTTCTGTCTCGTGCTCTGAGAGTCTTGCTACCAGTCAGAGGTCTGTTGAGTAGGATCCATTTCTCTGTGGCCCTTTCTGCAAAAAAATGAAGGAGTACTTAGAGGTGTTCTGGAGTGGGAAACAGAGTCTTCTGTGCTTCAGTACATCTGTGTCTCAAAATGCCTGATTTTTGTGTTCAGGGTGTGCTCTTACAGTGTCACTCTGTAGGTAAAGGACTGTGCACCGGTGTAAACTAGTTTTCACTGCTGTGTAAATGTGTAAATATGTGTAAATGTGTAAATAGTAAATGTCACTAATGACATATATGGTATATACTGTTGTGTTGTATATGTTGTACTGTGAGTTTGTATTGCATTTAGGTTGTATATTGAGAGTTGAACTCATTATTGGATAGAGAGAAGTTCTTACTTTGAACTCAGTGTGATTTATTTCTGCTTAGCAAAGTTCAGTTTGACAGGAGGTGATTACACTCAGCCATGCCCAAGTAATGTTTGTATTTCTAAAATGTAGGCAAGAAAAAACATGTACTTTTGCATGTAGGTAAGTACAACTAGTGTTTATTATATATCTGCCCTCAGCTTAAATCTATACATAAGTTAAACAGTAATTAGTAGTTTATTTTTTTAACCTTGTTCTTTGTGAGAAGTACACTGTCAGTGTATAAATACTTCCAGATTATATTTCTTGTCTGAATATGTGTCTTCTCCAGTGTCCTACCTGTTCAGGGCAGGACTACAGGATTTTGGCAAGCCTGAAAGTCAGTCAGACATTTGAACAAGTGGATATTTGACATAGAAACCTAAAGTTATTGTGTATGTTTTGGGTTTTCTGCATTCCAGTTCCCCTGCTGGTCTCTGCAGATATTTTTTTAGTGAGAAATTAACGCATTTGCTGAGGCTAGAAGTGATGGAACTAATTTGTTTGTTTTGAGGAGAAAGCTGTGTCCTGAATACCTGGAAGATGGATTTACCTAAAATGTCATCTTTGTGTCAGTAATTACTTTTTCTCAAG
>NW_008671221.1:40345-40675 GCF_000695815.1 Acanthisitta chloris
TGTTCCAGTTTGATTTAAAGACACATTAGATGTGTCTTATCTCAGTATGGCTGAAGAATGTTTCAGTGCATGTTCAAAGTATTTGACTTTGTAAATGTGACCCATTTCCCGTGAAATCTTTGATTTATGAGCTTGGGAACTGAAAGAAAAAGGCTCATCTTGCACCTTGTGTGAATGATCCTGCTTCTCAGGTGCTACTAAGATAAAACATTGGCTGCCTTTGTGTGCTGGGTATACATCCCTATACTGCAAATGAGGATGGGGATAATGTATGTTAAAGAAAAGTTGTATAACCTTTTATTTGACTGTCTTATAGGCAGAATTTTTCCC
>NW_008671221.1:40723-125528 GCF_000695815.1 Acanthisitta chloris
CCTTTCTTTATTTCTTCCCTGTTAGCTTTTTTAAGAACCTAATGCATTGTCACATTGAAATAAGAGCAGACTGTTCTAGAAAAGCCTTTTTAAAATCTGAAATAGCAGATTTAACAGGGCAGTTAGCTAAGTAATAGCTACTTGGGTACAAAAACTAGGGAAGATAAATGACCTGCGACAAGAAATACCACTGTTTTCAAGTGAGCTCAGCATTTCTTAGAGCATTTGGAATATTGTGTCAGTGTCTCAGGGTGATTTTAGGGCTTAATAACTATGCTTTTTTACTCTGGCTTATGGGAATAGTTACTAAAACAAAAATAAACCATGAGAAGGCTGTTAAATCAGTAAAATCAGCTAATATCAGCCCATTTTCTGTTCAACATAATCTGCCTAGCTGAACTGCTATTTTGGCTATCACATTTCTTGGTAGACTAGCTACAAGTTGAGCATTGCTAAATGCAGCTGAAGCAGGTGCTGCTTAGCACAAGGCTCTCTCCATGCTGCTACTGAGGTGTTGATAGATAAGTCCCCTGGATGGTCTGGTGGCAGGGGGGTCTGTGGTTGGTTGGTTGAGTTTGGGTATTTTTTGTGGTTTTGTTTTTGTTTGTTTGCTTTTAAATATAGATTTAGGCTTCCCCAAATGTAGTGTGGGTAACCCTTGGGTTTACAATGAGACTTTTATTTACGTAATTTCTTTGTGAAGCATTTTGTATAGTAAAAAAAAATGCAAACCAAAACAGTTTCAAAAGTATGGAGCAAATCTGGATGCCAGTCCTATGTGTCTTTGAAAAGAATTTTGAACTTTGTATCCTATTTTATCTTTGTGCTCAGTACACAATTGATTGCTCATACCAACTTTAAAATAGCTTGAATGATTTTTCCAGTATTGATAGTGAAATGTGTCAATTATTCCTTTTGTTCACTGTTTTTCACTTACGAAAACAGCATTCAGAACTTGGAGCATACCTATTTGACTGTTTAGATAGTCAAGATGACAGTTCTTTATTGATAGCTTATATTGTATTTGCCTGTGACTGTCACTTAAGAATTTTTAGCATGCTCAGTGTAGGTCTGTAAATTGATCAGAAGATTAAAAGTCAAATGCTTTGGAGAGCATGCAGGTTGGATCTGCTAGCTTTGTCATTTTTAAAAATGTTGTTAGAATGTGAAACTATTGATTGAGACTTAGCTGGAAATAGTATCATTTGAAGCATCAAAGTTACTTACTTATCGTACATAATTCTCGTGCGTTAAGCTGCCAGTGATTCATGTAGTTTTTCTTAGGGTGCCATCTGATTTATTTATTTTTTAATGGATGCCTTCATTGCTTGGGAAGAAGGGTTAAATACAGTATTAAAAATAAGGTATGCATTTTACAATGCACTTAAGCATCTGTTGTATGTCCTTGTAATTACATAGAACAGGAAATGCTTTGAGATACTTTGTGCAGAAACCTTGTACGAAAAATTCCTGAGGGAAATGATGCTTGAATCATTTTAAGTAGCCTGGGATTCTTCAGTCCTTGAACTCAATTGTATGCATTCTGACTGCAATTTTGAGCACTGAATCTATAGAGAAATAAACATACAGATCTTTAGCAAGGAATATGGCACAAGAATCTTTGGTTTGTTAGGGTTTTTTTATGAAATGAAAATAAAATAAAGCATTAGTTTTTCATCTCTTGAAATGCAAATGGCTCTACCCGAAAGACAAATCACCCTAAGGATATGAGATATTTATGTATCTGTAACTTGATATTTGGCTTGCAAGGAAAAACCATGTAAGGACTCTTCCTTCAGTAACATTATTCTTGCCTATGCTAAGCATCATCTGTTTCTTGCTTGCTGTCTTGCATCCATGTTTTGTTTGTGTTTTTGAAAACTCTTTTTGTTCCTTTTAAAAGCCTTTTCTGGCAAGGGATATTCTGGTGGGTGTGCTGTGGTTGGACGTGTCACAGGGTTACTCAACAGATGTTGACTCTTTATGAATCAGATTCTTATTTGTTCATAGTGGTGGCTGAAAGTTGCTGTTGCTGAACATGTCTTGCATTTATTACTGATACTGGCTTTCTTCTGTTGCCCTGTTGGCAGATCTTGCAAGGGCTCCAAGGTTGGCATGAAGATAACCTTTCCCTTCTGGCATATGCTCTCAAGTAATAATTATTTAACTAGGGAGTTTATGAATAGCTTTTCGTTCAGCAGCTTGTCTGATTGCTAAAAGTTTGCACGAAAGTACTGGGAAATGAGAGGTTCTTGCTACAATGAAATGCTGCAACTCCTATTTCTCAAAGCTAGTTAAGTTCTCAGTATAGCTGTGTTTTGAACTGAGGTTGCAGTACTTCTGTATGTAAACTTCAGTGATCGGTTGTTACACTCAAATGGCCTTTTGACCAATTAAGGAGGTTTTTGTTAGCAAAAAGATGCAAGTCTGTTGTAGACCTAGATTTTTCAGTGCTACCTATAAGCTTGCTCTTTACATGTTTTAAACTATAGGTATTTGCTTCCTAACATTTTCTGATACGTGTGGTTGTTTAATCATTCAAAACTTTGCATCACACATTGCCTGTAAAAATCTGAGAGGAGAAACAAAAGATTGCAAGGGAATGTTAAGTAGATGGGTTGCTGCCTGTCCCTTCATGGAGGAAATCACTGTCATTTTTTAGAGGCCACTGATACTTTTTTTATTAGGAGCTATTTCTTTTGCCAATTTATTTGGATCAAGATGTTCTTACTGGCTCCAGTTTCTGCTCGTGTCCTGAGAGCCTGAGAAGGGACATTTATTTGTGCAGAACTGAAAAAATGCTGTCACGTTCGGATGCTGAACAGAGTGATTTGGAACACCTTAATAGCAAAACCCATCCTTAGGCTAAATGATTATGTAACTTTTACCTTTATCTTGGGTTGTTTGTACTTTAAAGCCACTCATCTTGGCAGTTTCGCTAATTTTTTATTCGTTAATCATCTAATTGCACAGTCTTTTTGGTTTCACACTCACACTTTAAAACATGAATGAAGATGACAGATGAGGACAGACTAGGCTGAGATGAAGTCCTTGATATTTATAACTGTTCTTTTCAAAATCTGCTGGTAATCCTTCCAGGCTGTTTGGAAGAGCAGGATCCTGTCAGGCTGCTCTGGATTCTCTGTTTTCTGGTTTCAGAAGCAGCTCCATTCCTTGGCTTGACTGTAGCATCAAGACCCTTCTCCATTTGTATAGTTTTTCCTGCTGTAAACAGGGTTGTTGGAGGTAGGGAGGCTGGTCTTTGAAGCCCTGGCTGGTATTATCTCATCCTACTTGTTGGACATACCAAGATGTGGGTCTCTGAGGACAAACTGTAGTGTCTGTGTAGAAATGCATTGGGCTTTACATACCTGAATGCAGAATGTAGTTCTGCTGGGTTAACCATCTCACCAAGGAACTGCCACGTTTTCCTTGTAGTAATACGTATTGACATCATTGTGCTTGGGGTGAAAGTGCTTTGTCTTCTCTGTAGATATTGCCTGGAGTTGGCTGAGCCCACCTTGCCAATAAGCACTGCAGTTTAAGATCCCAGCTGTAAGACTGAAGCAAGAGAGATTATTTTGGAGCAGCTCAGGGAGAAAACCAAGCAGTAAATTCTGACACGTATCAGCCAGTTGCTGGGCCACAGCAACAGAGCTGCTAGAGGACAAGAAGACTATTATTTCTGTTTGAATACCCTTTGAATAGGCTATAGGCTCTCGTATCTAAATTTGTTTCACGCATCGTTGAACTAGAATATTTAGAGGAGGGCCATAGGATTTTGTGTGCTTTCTTTGTATGTCTCCTGCCTTTGATTTGCAATGTTATGTGTGGTGTGGCACTCACTCTGAAAGTTGAAATGGAAGATTTCATGTAAGGCTAAGAAGATAAATATTTTAATAATATGTTTCTTGAGTTATAGGTATAAAAAATTGCACTTTAAGAAAATACCCCCACAAGATGACGTATTTCTGCATGAGAAGAGGGTTTGAGTAGGACTGTAAAAGGAAATGAGGCTTTTTTACTTTTGTGTTTATAATTTGCATACTGAAATGTTAAGAGAAAATAGATAAGGGTGCAAAAAATCCAAGGTGAAGTCAAAGATAGGACTAGAGGAAAAGTGTTTTGCTGAAGAAGCCTAACCAATTGCTTATGTTCTTCAGTTCTGTTTTACTTGTGTTAGGTGAGGGGATACTAGTGGAGAAAATCAAGCCTGCATTGTAAGTGAGGAAAAGAGGAGTTTTTGTACTTGCATGTGAGCTATGTGCACCCAGAAATGAGGTCCCAGAAGTCACATTTATCTCTAAATAGAGAGCAAATAAAACATGCAAGCTGTACACATTTCTTGTGGTTCATTTGAGTCTTTCACTGGTGTATGTTGACTTTTTTAATATCCAACTTCATTTGAAATTTAGGAGCTATTCTGTATGTGATACAAGAGGTGCAATGCTGTAAGGGATGCTGCTTGAAAATGTTTGTGATCATCAAATTATTTTGGTTGTGGTGCAAGAAATTTGTATTTTCAAGTGTACAGGAATGTTTGGGAATATTTATTAAAAAAGGAAAAAATTTTTTTAAAATTTACCCAAATTAAAACTTCTGTGCATGTCTTTTTCTCTTTTAGACATCCAAAAATAAAGATGGAAAAGAGCAGAGTGAAGCTATATCACCATCGGAGGAGGAAGAAACTTTCTCTTGGCCTGGTCCCAAAACTGTCGTGCTAAGGAGAACATCTCAGGGTTTTGGCTTCACCTTAAGGCACTTCATAGTTTACCCTCCAGAATCTGCAGTTCAGTTTTCTTTTAAAGTAAGTGAAATTAGTAATGAAACACTTAATATATTGCCTTGTACTTTATAGGGTCAAAAATCCAGCTTACTTGAAAGTAAATGTGTTTATAAATCAGTCTTACACAGACAAAACACCCTTGTGTGTAAGGTGGGTGGGCTCATGGCATTGCTTAGTAGCTGATCTGTTCCAATAAAATGGGATTGACTATATCAGGTAAAAATATTTGTACCATGGGTAAGACATGGTAGAAATGTAGAAATGCAAGGTCATTGCAGAATATGGAAATATTGCTCTATACTAATACTTTTTACCCAAAACCAGTGTCATTAATTAGTCTGTACATCTTTTAAAGTGTGGCCTTCAAGGGTGTGAGGTCTGAGTTTTTTCATTGTTGTTGTTTCCTCTTCACTCCTCCACAAATTCTGGTTTGTCATACCATCATACTAAGAGGTGAAAAAGTATTAGTTTGCCTTAGTTTCTATTCTGAGTAGCCTAAAATTAATGTATGTTAGATAGATAGCTTGTGTTTCTGTGTTACGTTCTTTCTGCTCGAAAGAACTTCTGTTCTGTTAGTCAAGAGGCAAATATATACAGGCCTACATTAAAGGACAACTTTGTTAACTTGAAGTATTTTAAATTTTTTTAAATTTAAAACAAGTACATCTAGATGTTAGGTAGGTAACTGGTCTGCCTGGCTCAAAGACTGTGTGTATTCTTATGTGCCTGAACCTCTTTAAAGTTGCTGTAGTACCTGGTGTTGAGGAAAACATCCATTTAACAGTGATAGAAATCTGAATATTGAGAAAGGGTGTTTTCTAGTGAGTTCAGATTGGGTTTGCAGGTTTGAAAGTCATCAAGTGTAATAGCTTTCACAACCAATGCCACCTCTAAGTTTTGCTTTTCCAGTTAGGCAGAAGAATAGCTTCTTATCAAGCTGGGGAATGGGTATCATGAAGCTAATTGATTCATCTATCTCTGCAGGAGTCTTTCTTTAAAGTTGTCTTTTTTTGCCTATCTTTGGTGGCTGTAAGGTTTCTTTTGAAGTAGAAAAGCTTTGCAGGAGAAAGTTGGCACATCATTGCAGTTTAACCTTAGCTAGTCAGTCTGCACTTGAGTGGCCAAGTTTTCCCTCGACAAAGAGTCACTGAAGTTATATGGAAGTGAGACTATTAGCAATATTAGGTGATCCCAACATTTGTCCTTCAACACAGGTTATAGCAAGTACTGTTTGAATTCCAGGGTGAAGCAGAGGAATGAGGGTGGGACGGAACAAATTAAGTCCACTTGGTAGCATCTCCCAGTAACAGTCCCTATTATTTCTGAAGGTGAAAATAAGCAGCATGAGCAGGATTAACCTCCTTACCTTAGAAGTGACTGGTTACTTGCTGGAAGAAAGCCATCACTAGATGACCAAGGAGGTCAATATGTTTTTCACATGCAAAAGTAGACAGGCACAAGGAAGGGCAGTATAGAAAAGAAATGTTGGTCCTTCCTCTCTCATCCGTATCTGATGGTTTCTGAGAGAAACTGAAGTAATACTTAATGAACCTGTGAATCTCAGGATGTGTCTTGAAGCTCTAGCTCCTTCATTTTTTGCAGGAGAGGTCTTAATGCCTTTTCTTTTTTTCCTCTATTTCTTCTCTGATATGTCAGAATCTGGTTAATTCATTCCTATTTGTCTGTTCTTGAAAAGAAAATAATGAGATTGTTGGATTCTGAAACACCTTTGGTCATGGATTCAATTACATGTAATAATGATTAGGTTCATTTGGACAGAGCCCTGGTCTGTACTTCTCTAACCAGCATGGTTATATTCTCTTTCCTTCCTTTTAATGTTCATGAGGTGGAGCCAAAAAAAGAATACATCTTCCAAACTATTACTCCAAGTCCTCATGAGATAGCTTTCATAGAAGTCTCTGTGCCTAAGTTATGGTACGAAAGCCTGATCCTATTATAAGGCAAATTTGATTGTTCTCTGCTGTTCTTATTTGATTAAAGATCCTATTGGTGACCTGCTAGTTACAGTCTGTCATCAATTTAAGCTCAAGTATCATTCCTCTTTCTTTATTGATCAAAATTGTAAGGGCCTCAGAAGTTAACCATGTTCCATTTTGCACACCTGGTCAGATAATGAGACCAGAGCTCCAACTAACACCTGAGTTCAATGTGAAACACACTTAAGTAACACCTGAATAAGCAGGGTGAGTTTTGAGAGTGAAGTTGGATACCATAGTGAGAAGGTGACAATGACTTGTACAACTGAACATGAGGAGCATCCATAAAGCTTCATTTTCTCCATTTGTATTCACATCTGACTGGAAAACACCTTACTTGCTGTTGTTGAAATGATTGAAAAGGATTGGTTATAATCAATGCAGGGAAGTATCTCTGCATATTTTAATACCGAATACCAATATGTTACATGCCATTTTCATGATTCATAATTTCATTATGTCTATCTTATTTTTTATATTACATCTAATTTCTTTCATTGAAGATTCAGTATGTATGTAGTGCTGCAGCTCCAGGTAAATTCAGGATACTGTGCAAAGTTCTATTATCCCTTTCGTGTTTCCTGCACGTAAGAGCTAATTAACTACAAATCAGGGGCCTGTTTCTCATTATAATTGGTATTAATTAACTAATTTATAAACATTGCGATAGAAAAAGGTTATGGAACAAAGTGTTGTCTGGTAGGTCTGTTGGGAGGGACAGCCCTGTGTGAAGGATGGTGTGAAAAGTGCTCCTGGAAACTGAGGCTGCAGTTTAACACATTTCATTTTGGCAATAGCACTTGCCTGTGCTTGTGTGGGCACACACACCAAATTTGGAATAGCTGCACATTCAGGAATAACCCATTATGTATTCTCCTTGCTTCCCATGCTTCTTTTCCTTAAGAAAGTGAATAAGGAGTGTCTGACAGATTTCTTAAGCTAGCATTGCAAAAACCCAATGTTAAGTAATGCTTTTAACATCAGCTGTTTATTAGGATTGGTTAGAAACACACTTTTCTTGCATATGAAGTTTAGTCTTCCAAGTTCATTTGTTTGAGGGGCAAGGAAGTGATAACAGAACCTTTTCTTCAGGATGAAGAGGTCAGTATATGCAGCATATACTAATACCTTGCAAGGTGTAAGAGGTGAGTGTAAGAAGGAAAGCTGGTTTTGAAACGCTCAGATTGTAAAGCATTGATTCAGTTTTAAAAGGCCTGAGCTCACTGGTGTGATACCATGAAAAACTAATGTTTTGCAGCTGTCTTATAAAACAGCTTTGCCTAGCCAGTGACAAGCTGACAAGCCCACTGCAGTATTTCATAACTTCTGGCAATTCTATATTAGCTGACTCTTCACTTGCAAGATTTTTTGTTCTATAGCCTCAAGCCAAGTAGCCTTCTATATGTGCAACCCAGATTTTCCAGGCTATGAGCTCTAATATTTCAAGTGCTAAAGATGTTTTTTCACTTGGCGGATTGGGTGGCAACTAGAGACAGTCAGATGTTAGCCTTGTCTGGTCATAGTTGAAAACCAAATGATGGCTTCAAGTCAATGGTACTTGTCTACTGGTGTGGCATTTTCACCAAAGTGGGGAGCAGACAGGACTGTCTAACTTAGGGTTATGCTGTTTGAGTGGCAGTGATAATTGTCATGGCTTTCTAAAAGTAGAATGAGTACCAGATTTCTGTTAACTCAAGTGTTTCAGGTTTTTGGGAATTCTTTTATCATTTCTTTCTTCCTTAAAATTGTCTTTCTGGAGTATCTTACACAGCTCCAGCAGAACTTCTGTATGTCTCACAAGAAATTAAATGCTCCTAGGATGAACTTGGCTCGTCCTCATCATGGAGTGTTCATATCCAGTTCTTACTCCCTCTCTTCAAGTCTTCCTCTCTTGGATTGCTCATGTCTGTATGTAGTTGCTTCAAGATTATTTAATCTTAAAAAAAAGTGATTTGGCTTTAAATGCAAAATACCCAGAAATTTTGAGTTAGTCCATTTAAAAGTAGGAGGAAATAATGTGGATGAAAATTATCTGTGATCATCATCTTGCTCCTTCTTTCCTTCAAGGCAAAGCTGTTCTAATCAGCAGAGGTGAATAGTTAGAAGTACTTCCCAAACAGTACATATTAGTCAAAGAAATTGTATTTAGATTGAACCTTTATTACTCCATGAAAGTTTGAGTTCAGAAAGCAAGCAAGCATTTCCATAAACAATTGTAATTCTTAAATGGTATGTTTCTGTAGGCAAGATTAGCTGTGATCTTTTGAAAGGCTTTAATTATTAATAGTATTGACAAGAAAGTAACTGAAGTAATATTGACTTTCCAGTTGTGTGGTTTGGGGTATTTTTTTGGAGGGCGGTTGCTGATTTTTTTTTTTTTTTAGGACTGTCAGTGATACTTGGTAGTAACAACTGTGTATATATAATTCAGTGTGCAGAAGGAGAATCTTCAAGGTTACTAAACAGGATTTGAGGTATAAATTTTTCCCTAGGCAGTAGTACTGAAGGCAAAACACACAAATTTTGGGAAGCATATTCAGGCCTTGCTTACAAAATATTTTCTCTCTCTTGCATGTTTAGCTTTTAATCCTTAGAAGATTAAAGTATAACCTTCCCTGCCTGACTTTCAGGATGAAACATGCTTGTAACAACACACAGTGCCCTGTTAGGCTTCGTGGCAGGGTTTCATAGGTTTTGGTACCTTTATTTTCACATAGTGCTGTTCATGTTGTTTCTGTGGGGATGTTTCATAGGATCGTGCTTAGTTGTTTTTAAAACAGGTGTTATTGTACATTCTCAGAACAAAAGCCTTAATTCTCTGAGTTGAATTGTTGTGGGACAAGTAGGAGGTGCCAGAATACAGACCTAACCTTACCAAGTTCCTTTATGTTTTTCTATCTTAAGGATGCCTATGCAATTTTCCATTTATTGAATTTTTAATATGTGCTTTCTTCTTCCTTAGGATGAAGAGAATGGGAATAGACAAGGTATGTCTTGATTTTATTCTTTCATAGATCCAGTATATTGAACACTTTAGCTGTGTAATAAATTTCAATTGCTACCTAAGTTTAAAATTATTTCAGTGTGAGCATTAAACGCATAGATTAGTTAATTATTTCTAGGTTATACCAGTCAGTTCCTCTGCATTTTCATAGCTTTCTCCCTTTCACGTCTGCTCTCTTTCTTAATTCACAGATTGACTTATTTTTTCTTAATTTACTCTGCATCTTCATCACAGTTAATTTAAACCTGTCCTTGGTGTTTATATGTTTTTCCATGCTTCCTTTTTGGTGAACGTCTGAACTTTCATTTCCATTGTTTTCTGTAGCTGTGATGTATTAGAAGCATTCTGGGAAATAAAATTTTATTTGAACATTCTTACTTTTCTCTTGGAAGCAGATGGATTCATCCATTTCATTCTCCTAGTTCTCCTCAGCTGTCGTCACTTGCTTGTTAAACAGTGAAAAGTTAATCTCTTCTAACTCCTTATCGCTCCTCAAACTTGCATCCTCCTTTATCTGTTTGGACATACAAAGAGAAAAGGCAGATTCCTTTAGGAAGGGAAGGGAGTCAATGTTCTGTACCAAACCAGTATGGAAGATAGAACTTCTGGTCTAGAGCAAGAAGTTCTGCAGTGTTCTTCACATAGGGAGAACTCAATCAGCCGAAGATATAATGTGAGTCTGCTTATCTAAAATGTTATCTGAGATCTATTTTTTCAGTAGAGGAACAGCAGTAAACAGATAGATAGATAGTTATTTGGTTCTCTGAGACCTCTGCAGGTGGGAACAAGATTACTTTCTGGAAATTTTTATGTAGCTACTTAGACTATGAATCATAGCTTGACTATTACTTGTTTATAGCCACATAGTGTGTTGTATGCCTTGAAATACAGATGAGAGGGCACAGAGTGGTCTGAAAATGTAACAGTCTTCTCTTTAAGGAGAGAGAGAGGGTTGGACTTGGAAAGAGGTGACTGTGGGGCAGAGGATGTAGCTGTCTGTAGAACTTAACCTGTCAGTTTTGTGTATTACACCTTTAAAAATAACAGAATGGGATGAAGTCCGTAAGAGATTTTCCTCCAGCATTTAGTGTGACCTTTTAGGGGCAGAGGGGGGACGAAAACAGTTTCTATTTATGTTGCTGCAAGTTGTTCCCTTTCCCAAATGAAGTGAGCAGGTAGCTCGGTGGGGAAAAAAATCAGGAAAAGCGTACGCCTTGTTTTGCATGTTCACAAACAGTGTGTATGTTTATTATTTAGCAAGAGCTTTCTGCGAAGGGTTGTCCCAAGGATTCTCGGAGCAGTTGGCGCTGGGAAGGGAAGGGAGCAGAGCTGGGGCTGTCGGGCGGGGAGTGGCGCCACCCAGCGGCCGCTCCCGTGCATTGCAGCCTGCGCTAGTCCCCTTCTTTTCAAGTTTCTGGGAGATAATTATTCACTTGCTCTTTCCCGAATCCCCTTAGCTTAGTCTTTCAGGCTGTTCACCGTGCCAGTGCAAAGGTATCTTTTTTTTTTTCCTACTTACCTGCCCATTATGCTTTGCCCTTTTCATCGATTAGGCTTACCTGTAAAAGTTGAGATTTTTATCAGTTTCGTCTTTATAGATTTGATTAGGTGAGTGTGGAGAAAACTATTGCTATTACCTTTTATTGAGGGCACTCAAGTATTTAAATTTTATTTTAATTTTTCAAAGGAGGAGAGTAACTAAAGTCTAAGAGGGCAGAAGATAAAAAGGTTATACCAGGTTTGATGTATTTTAACAGTGAAAGAAATGTTTTTATATGGTTTTATGTTCTGGTATATAATTTTAGTATATATTCAGATCATTGGAATGGGCTGCCCAGGGAGGTGATGGATTCACCATCCCTGGAGGTTTTCAAGACAAGACTGGATGTGGCACTTAGTGCCATGGTCTAGTGACCACAGTAGGGTTGGACTCGATCCTTGAGGTCTCTTCCAACCAGGTTGATTCTATGATCATGCTCTTGGCTTGCAGTAATCCTCTTTTTGGTAAGCACTGAGGTTTTAAAGCACTTAGAACAAAAGGTAATGCAGATGTGTTCAGGAGTGCTCTAAACTAGGAGTGACGTAGGAGGGAAATGATGGTCAAGAAGCAGATGAGGTTTTCAGGCAAAAGGATTAGGATGCTATTGACAGGAGACAGCTCATGGTCAACAGTTGGGATAGAACAGGACCACCTCAAGTATATGCACATGCATAAGGGAGTGCCTGCAGGACAATATGATGGGGAGCACCCTCATGCCTTGTTCAGGCCTCTCTGAAGCCCCTGTGCACTCACATATGCAGCTTGGGGAACAAGCAGGAGGAATTTGGGATCTGCATGCAGCTGCAGCGCAGTGATATCATTGGTGTCACAGAGAGATGGTTTTGATGTCTCACAGGAGAGGTCAAGGGTGTTGCAGTGGATGAGTCCAGCTTTGGGAAGGACAGCTTGGGAGATCATGGAGGCTGAGTTGCCTTTGTTTTCAAGTTGTGGGAGAGCAGCAGGGATGCATGGAGGTCTGCCTTGGGATGGGTGGGGAGCTTACAGTCAGGATTTGTGGGCAGACCCATGTGGGGAGTGTTTTGATGCTGCTACTCTATTATGGAAGAAGTAGCTCAGTCTTTCTTCTGACAAGTTATGGAAGCTTCACATATGCAGGTCATGCACCTTGTGGGGCACTCTAGCACCCTGTTATCTGTGGAGGGACATCACAACAGATGTACCGAAAATGTTTTGTCGTTATTGTTTTCAAGTTTTCATTTCTTTCATACTTCCACTGCTCCAGGTGGTTGGCCTTAAACTGTGCTATTAAAATGCTCCTCTAACAGATGCACTTTATCAGAAGATTCAGACGTTTTGCAGTGGATTCTTTGGTCACTGATCGGAAACTTGTAGCAGCTTCTACACTTTCTTGAGAATTGCTTTTATACTGACCAGCATGTATTAAGTGTTCTTTTGGACTTATTACTCCAAGAAGTAACTTGGAGTATTTCTTCCATGTGTTTTGAGGATGGTTTGCCATCATTATTCTTCCTATTTTCTGGAGTTGCCCTATTTCAATATTCAGTTATTTGTTTAAGCAGTATCTCACAGGTAGAAGTCTCCCAGGAGAGCCTGTTAGGAATATTTGGAGACAAACTGAAAAATAACTGTGCCTATTAAAAACAGTAGCATTCTCTATTGAAAACTTGCACTGTCAACATGTGTTAAGTGGTGATAGAGAAAAGCATCTCCATTGCCACCTGTCTGCATTTCATTTCATTGTGCAGTTAGTATGATTCTATGTTGTTGTCTTTCATTACCTGGAACTTTAGTTGCCAAAATACAGGTTTAGTACATCTGAAATGGGTTGGTAGTTTCTTGTATTTTGTCCTAAAACATGTTTTTATTCAAAAGCATTTGACTCGGTTATTCTGATGAAAGTGAACAGTGATAAACATAAAGAAATAGACTGAAAGAAATTTCATCTTTCATGAGAACTAAGCTATTTTATGTTTAATACAGTGCCTGGGAATCCAGTATCATTATAATCCAGTATCATATTTTCTTTTAATGTGATGTTTTTGCTTTTCCTACTTTTATCTCTATT
Organism: Acanthisitta chloris; assembly: GCF_000695815.1. Taxonomy (NCBI): domain Eukaryota; kingdom Metazoa; phylum Chordata; class Aves; order Passeriformes; family Acanthisittidae; genus Acanthisitta; species Acanthisitta chloris. The sequence continues at coordinate 54,098 of NW_008671221.1, forward strand.
TATATGTAGAAGTATCTATAGCAACTAGCAGCTCATTTTCCCATAAAAATGAAAGGTGACTTGGGTATATTGCTGAGTGTCCTTTTTTTCTAGAGACCAAGTATGCACTTGGTAATGAGACTTTAGGTATCTGTTTTCACTGAGATTTCTAGAACATTAAACTGTGATCACCAGGCTATTTTTTAATGTGGCTAAGTATGGATTAAAGTTTCTATCCTTCAATTGTCTAAGCTAAATAGTTCCAATTTATTACCTGGGTTTCTTCAGCTCTGCAAGTCTGCTTTGACATTGTAGAGCCTTTGAGGGAGGGGTGGAAAAATGCAGGGAAAGCTTTTTTTGTTCCTTACTGCTACTTACATAAGGCCTGGAGTTTTTAATGCTTCATTTCCTTAAACAGACTGTTGATTTCTGTAATGTAGTTCATGTTCTCTCAGGATTTAATTTAATCCCATGTTTTTTTAATATCATGGTCTGTCGGCTCAGTCTGTTATGAAATAAACATACTGTGCCTGTGATGATGGGAACAAGGTAGATCCAGGACCAAGAAAATGAATGTAAAAGCAAATATGTGGCAAGGTCACAGATTGCTGGGGTGATAAGGGTCTAAGGTATATGATAATAGATAATAAGAGGCAAGAAGGTAGGTAACACTAATGCTTTAAGCTGCAGTAAATTGCCTTTTTTTGTGGACTTTAAGTACAAATGAATTTTTTAACATATAAATGCTGACAATGTTTAGTTTTTCACTGAGACCAGAGCCTGAGGATTCCTTGTTCCCTTCAAATCTATCCAGAATGCTAAATGTACAGTGTTTCTCAGTGATTGCTGTTGAGTTCAAATCATCCTTGGCTTTTAATAAAAATATGAAGTATAATTTCCATATGTTTAGGGAGTATGTAGGTTCAATACGACAGATATAAATAGTATGGTTCTGTGTTTATCTGAGAACTAAAGTAAGTCCTCCAAACTAATCATAGATTAAACCTTTTGAAATTTAAAATTTAATTTTTGATTTGAGAGAATTGAATAAAGAAGTCATAGTTTTGGCAAATAATGCAATGGGAAAACACAATTTTGGGAGAGTTGTGTAACTAAGTTGAACCTGTGTTATGTTTTTCATAACATTGCCAGATTTTCTCCTCTTCTCCCCCCACTTTGCCATGAAGATTGAGTTGAGGTTGTATTAGTTAAACAGTTTAACAGAAAACCAAGCAAAATCAGAAATACCATCTTTGAGTTGTCAGGGTGCTTTGAGTAATAACAGTGTATTTTTTCTGTACCAGAGTTGAATGCCAGGTGTTTTCTCTGCTAAATGACTCAACAGCACTAATTTACTTATCATCCTCTTCCAGAGGCTCATTCTTGGCACTGTATTTCGGTTAGTGTTTTCCAGTTGAGTTACTTTGTGCTTGACAGTGGCTGAAATAAGTTCTCTTGGGGTTGGGCTGGGACATTTGGGCTCCTTTTCTGCCACGGATTGGTAGTGGAGAAGTGCCTAACTATGTGTGAAATTCAGTTTGCAGATTATAATATCCAGAATTGTCTTTAGTTGGATTCTCTCAGTTAAATGTAATACAGTTTTGTGATTTATATTTAATGCAATCTCAGTTAATAAATGTACGTTCTGCTGCGCTGTCTCATTTTGAGTAGTTTGGGAAATGCTTAGCAGGTTTTTTTGATTCAGTAATCATTTTGAAGCATTTGTCCCACTGTATCTGTGCAAGAAAGTGTTTCATACTGTAACCTGAAACACTTGCAGATATGTGCTCTGCATGGCAAAATGAAAGAAAGATGTAATAGCACTTTGGTGTGGGGTTTTTTAGTTTCTTTTTCCCCCCCCTTTTCTCTCTTCAGAATGTAAAGGTTGTCAGAGAGGTGTCCTTTTAGTGCAGTCTTTATGACTCAGTTTATCTGAGTGTTTTGTATCAGAAGGTTAATGACTACAGAGAAATGATGTGCTTGTTGCTATGGTGGAGTATGTTGGTGGATTTGATAGTATAACTTTTGCCATGTCATTCTGTTTTCTAGGTGAATCACAGAGTAGTAGAGTAATACTGTCTGGTCTGCAAAGACTAGCTTAAAAACTAACTCAGGGTTAGTGCATTTGGTACTAGTTATGTTCTGTATAGCAGCTGTATTTCAAACAAGATTTTTAGGGGATCAAACTAGAATTGGCACCTAGATAAATTTGATTTCTTTGTCAAGTTTGGGGAAGTTAGAAGTTTTGCTGGATGTGACTCCATTATAAATATTACTTAGTCTTAATTTTACTGTTCTGTTTATAGAGAAGTTTTGCTGGATGTGACTCCCCAGATATAACTCCATTATAAATATTACCTAGTCTTAATTTTACTGTTCTGTTTATAAGTCGTAATTGATCTTTTTGTATTCCCTTTTATCATAGAGAGCATTTCAGAGTTTTACTGTTTTGCAAGTGGGATGGTTGTGCTAGTGTACCATACTCCTCTCTGCCACTTCTGGCATCTTAAACATTTGTCAGAAAAGCTTCCTTGTACCTTTGCGATGGGAAACTTTAATTTCTCCTGTCAGACTGTGAAGGCTTTATTGACTTGTAGTCTCAGCTCATAGATCCAGGTTAGGTCATAAATGATTCTATGATATGTATTATGAATAAAGTATTTAATTTTATTTTACATTCATTTGAACAGTTGAAACAAGACACTGACCTTAATTTGTAGATGTTACCGTGATTTCAGTGGTTGTCGAAGGCAGCATGCAGTATTTGGTTGAAAATTGCTGATTAATTAGGTTTGCATAGAATTAGGGAAAACACCGCCTAGGAAAAAAACTTGTTGCAATAAACTGCTTTTCTATCTATTTCTTGCATTGGATTTACAGGTGTTTGAGCTTCTTCATACTGCTTTTCTTAACTTTGGTTGTCTAGGCTAAGGACCTTATTATAAAGGCTCCTGATTCCTTACTATCCTTGGTTAAGCCAATGATTTTTTTGTCTTGAGCCTTCTATATACTTAGTGATTTCTTTTTAATTCCTTATTTCTGGTGATGTTGAATCTCTGAAGTGAAAGTTCATACATTAGTTTGCTTACCCTAAAGTTATATTTTCATTTGGATAATTCATTTAAGGAAGTGATTGCACTGCAAGGTGTATTTTAGTTGTTCTGTTAATAAAACTACACTACTGCCTGGACAATAACTTGAGTTTTAAGTTATCCTGGCTGGTGACCATGTACTCGTGCTGAAGACTGTGTGCTTACAAGACTGATACAGGAAAGGACCAATTTATGGATAGCTTTTCAGTTTTGGGTTAGTGGTGTTGTGCGATTACCAATTTTATGTGCTTTTATTCCCTGTACTGCTCTTAGGTGAGACTGCACCTCTGTTCATAGCTACACTTATGGGGATATGAAGTACATATGAAATTTGGTCACAGGAGTTGTACTTTTCATCTGTGCTGTTTCCCTGCACTTGAGTGTGTTACTATCAGCTCACACTTTTGCCTGTTCTTAGTGTGTGTCTGAGGTTTTATTTTTCTCTTGCAGTTGAAGAATTGGTAGAAATTGTCCTGTTTGCTGGTAGCCTGCAATGTAATGCTCAATTATAAAGTTTTTTACAAAAGTTTGGAGAAGGAGGGAGAATGCAAAATCATGTGCAGTAATGAGCACTGGAAAAGTGTTGACAAATAAGGACACATGTTTTAGATTAGTAGTCTGAACTGCTTCATTGTTCTCTGTTCTATCACCTTGTAAGGAATTGCTGGCAAAAATATTGGCTTTTCAGTAGTGGAAAGGAAAATTGTTAATCTGGTCTGACTGTGTAGTGGAGAGCTGTAAACTTAGTGTGAAAGCTTCACTGTGATAATCTGCTCTAGGTGGTGCAGTTCAGGAGAGACGTTTAAATTCATGTTTTTGGACAGTGTCTTGCTTTTGCCTGATGATTGTGTGCAGACAGGACCAAATGTGTAATCAGCTTTCTGAATTGGTCCATGAAATAGCTGTGAAAGTGTGAACTGAGTGCCCATAATGTGGAAGAACCTCTCGGTGTAGCTGACAGGTTGGTCAGATGTCAGGGAAGCCTGCAATCTCTGGTCTCCAGAACTACAGGCTACAGGTTTCCCCTGTAACTGAGAAGTGGGAAGTTCATTAAAGGTATTCTGTGTTGGATGCTAAATTGGAGAAACCTTACCTGCCTGACCTCTTGCTTTGTATGTTCAGGTATGGACAAGGCATAAAGGAGCATTTGAGTGTTAAGCAAACTAGCAGTAGGCTGCTAACATTTTTTTGAAGAGTAGTCTGTAAGATAGCCCCTTGGTTGTTGGGTTATAAGTATAAGATACTGTGTTACAATCTAAGTGTGTCATGGGAGCTGAATTATTTTTATTTTGCTTGTTACTTTTGAGACTGTATTAATCTTCAGTAAAAGATCAAGTGGCAGCACTGGGGAGGATGTTTGGTGGTGCTATGAAAGGTCATGTTTTAACTTCACTCTTGTAAGGGGTTGAAGTAACCTTTTGTTCATGGCATTTGGGTAGATTATTCTTGGAGCTTCTCTAAACTTGCTGAAACAGGACTGCCTCTTAAAGGGCGAGACCCATCATATGTTCACTGTCTGTTTAAATCTGCAGATTAAAAATTACAGATATTAGCTTTGGTTCACAAAGAGCATTTTGTATGTCTTGTAGCTGTGTCCCACTAATCAAATTTGAAAGTATTCAGGGACTGAGCTGCCAGCTGGAGCTTCTTGTTTTGTAATTCAGTTGCCTTATATGTAGTATTTATGTGATTCTATCAAATCAACTTTTTGGTTATTCCCTTGCAATCTGGAGTTATTTTGAGAAGGTCATTTAGAGCACTACAAGTAAATGATTTTGCTGATCTGTTTTGTGGTAGAATAGCAGGACACTGAAGGTCTGCAGAGTGAGGCATTAGGCTAAAACTTGTATTGTAAATGTGAATCAGAGTCAGAAGGAAGTCTGATTTTGTGCAGTTTACTACAGTTTTTCAAATAATGAGATTTTCTTGAATGGAAAATGATCCAAGGAAGGGGTAAGGATGGCACCTTTATTTATATTAAATAATGCTGTGGCTTAGTAAACACAGCTAGGTGGGATAAAGTTGTAGTGAAAGTGCTTTCAAAAGTAGTGCCATTTGTACCAAAGTCAAAGAAGAGAATACTCTAGTTTTAAGGAGTGTTTCTTTTATCAGCAGTGCCAGTTTTAAGCAATCCCTTGATTCTCTCCTGCTGTTCCTTCTTTTTCTGCAGTTTAAACCACCCTCTCCACTATGCCAGGGTTTCCTGGTAAACTGGAACCCAGACCCAGATAACTTGCATTCCACGTCTGTTCCCATGTAGCCTCCAAAGGAAGTCATTTCCTTAGCTGGGAGTGTGGAACAGGAGTTCTAACTGGTGAGGGAGTTGGGAGGGACCGAGGCTGGTGAAGCCAGCACTGGCACCATAAATCTGTGTGCACCTGGTTGTAACCGTTCAGGTTCTGCCACTGGTTCTGTGAGTACTTCTGTTTGCACTGTGCTGGGGTGTCAGGAGACACTGATAGCAGTGTAGAACCAATTAAGTTCAGTGCAATTTTCTGGCAGACTGGAAATAAAGTTGAAATTTTGTAAAATTTTTTTTTTCTATGGTTTTCTTTGCGGGGTAGGTGAGTGGGTGTGTTCTTGCATGTTTGGAGTTTTTTTAGGTTTGGGAAGGGGTTTTTTTTTTTAAACTCACTGGTATAAAAATTGTGTAGACCCTGCAAAATCTCTTACTCCAGCTACCTACAGATGTAGCTCAGCACAGCAGTACTGTATTTTAGCCTGCAGTATACCTGGAGGTTTTTGTTTGCGTTTTTGTTTGTTTTTCTGCACATACCTCTACCCCATTACCCCTGTCTTGATAGTCAGAAGCAGTGGCTACTTAAGAAGAACTGCTTAGCTTTGGTGACATGCATGTAAAAGTACAAGGTGTATCTGTGCTTTTGGAAGCTTAGAAATTGTGTATTGAGAAAGCAAGAAAATACACGTGTACATGGTTTCTAACCACTGCAGATGAACATACAGATTGTGTATATATGGGTAGATACAACATGTGAAGACATAATTTATTTTTAATTATATATCACCTTTTTCCTTTGATAAATCTTCAGGAAAACTTTGGACTTCATCTTGAAGCATCTGAAAAACACTGTTAGGAAGTCAGTGTTACAGTTCCATGGGGACCGTAAATTGATGTTACGGTTTTTCCTTCTAAGGAAAGATTTAAAAATTTTATTTTTTAGTTTACGTTGCTATTTCTTACTCTTGTATTTCTCTATGAACATGGCAGGATTATGTTCCAAAATATTTTGAGAGTAAAAATATTGTAATGCAGGATAATGAAATGTTTCTAAGAAATATTCTTTTTTCCTCAGGAAAGCAAAGAAATAGGCTGGAGCCAATGGATACTATATTTGTTAAACAAGTTAAAGAGGGTGGACCTGCTTTTGAAGCTGGGCTGTGCACAGGTACTGTTTCTCTACCACTGATAGCATGTTGGTGTACAAATTGTAAAATATTTGATTTGTGTTTCTGCATATGGTTACATCTTCCATTTAAACTTTGTTCTTTCCTTTAGAAGCTTGAAACTTATAAACTATCCTATAAGCTCCTGTTTGTTTTGCTTTGTGACAAATTGATAACCTGAAAATGTTCAGGTTTTCATACTTATTCTATTCTACCTTTTCTTAAATTAAATGGGAACGGGAACAGTCCAAGTGTGTCTCTTAAAATCTGTTCAGTTGCTCATTTAATTAAACTGGAGAGAAGAAAACATGTTTTTTTGTGAAGTGTTTCACACCTTTACTGAAGTGTTGAAGGAGAAAAAGCTGTGTTAGAATGAACAGTCTTACAGGTGATTAGAAACATAAGTTACATAGGAAGATACCACCAGAAACACAAGTTTCTTAAAAATATGGCAAAACTTATATTCTGTGAAAGGTTTGTGCTTATATCAATAATGAGATCTTGATGCTTTGTTTTGAAAACAGTTATGTATCTGCGTTTGACTGGAATAGAATCAGTTTTATATGTTTTTCCTAAAGAAATACAAAGTTTCTGGGATGATCAATTTAAAACCAGTACTACTTGTGCAACAATTTAAAAACAGTATTGTAACCTACTTGTACAGCATAAGGGTTTTTCTGAAGTCCTCCTTAAGTAGTTATTCAGGAAAGAGCTACTTTGGCATTATTTGATTGCTATTATATAAAGAAATATTTTGGCTTGATAAAAGGCAGCATATGTTGAAGTTGTACAGAGAAGCCATGTTAATTTCTACTCTGTTCAGTGTTTGCCAAATTGAGAGAGATGAAATCTGTAGAGAATATTTTATTTTTAGTCATAGAGATATTTTTTTTTGGAAGCCCAGAACAAAGGAAAGAAAATAAATGAGAAAATACATTTTTAAATAACTAGAATATTCTTGTCAAACACACTGCTGATAGCAGTTATATCTAATTAGGTCATGCCAGTATGTCTTGTTTACAAATTTTAGGGTGAAATATAGATCAGCCAGGTAGATTGCTTAACCTCCAGTACAGACACCATATACATTTCTTATTTTGTAGAATCAACTGTATTTTTTTCTAATGTAACTCAGTTTCATGGTCACATTAATGAAAAGAAAATAATTGAAAATTGAGCATAAGTTTAGGTAGTTGTGTTTGTCAATTCTTGTTTTACAGCTGCATGGTCCTTTGTGTTACTGAAAATTTTGCCATAAGCTTCATTACCCAGAATGAATGAGCTCAATTTCAGGAGTTTACCTGGCTGCTGCTCACCAGAAAGCTTGGAATACTCTTGCAAATTTGAGCAATAGATTACAGTATCTTATGTTTAAGGCCATCCATTCTGAGTATTTTTGAATACTTCTGTGAAACTATCTTTGTTAGAGTTAAATATGGGAAGTATTATCTTTCTAACCTCTGGGACATTTCATTTAAAAATAGCATGTCTGTGAATTTCAAAGGTAAATATTAGAAATACTGAAATACAGACAGCCAAAACAGCTCCACATTTCCAGTGTGTTGATCTTCATGCTGTCATTTATACAAGAGTATAAAGAACAAAATGTGTCTGGGAAGGGAGATGGTTTAAGTGCATTCAGATTAATTTCTAGTTTGATCAAACATATTTAATGGGCCACCAGACTGATGGAAAGCTATTAGAAAAAGCCTTCATGTTTCTCTATCCTTTTTTGCACTGCAGACCAAGTTGTATTTTGCAGAGTTACCTGTGCTCACATCGGTCATGTAACCAGTTCTGCAGTGTTTTTAGCAGGTTCATTGGAAGTTTATTTCTAGTGGACTTGTTTCACTGCCATGTGTAATCTAGTCTGTGTCTTCGAAAAATAAAAACTGCACAGCTAGAGATGAAATGATATGACCTGGTTTACTCAGTATTCCCAATCAAAGCTATCATTAGGAATATCTTGAAAGATCTACATCTGTGGGCAAGTTCTTAAACAGCCTGGAAAAAAGCCAGTTCCAGATCAGGATCCGGTGTGTTCTGAGGAAGTCTTGCCATATGACCTAGCAGGACAGGCTTCAGAGTATGTAAATAAAAATATTTCTGGGCATAAACTATAACATTTTTTTCCCCTGAAATTTTTAGAAAGGATTTATTCCAATGTGATTCTGTGATTTCAAAAAATAAATGTTTGTTTTCACGAAAGTCCAGTTTCTCAGCCCAATTACCTAATGTGTCTGCATGTTCAACAGTGGGATAGGGTTTGCCATCCCTCACAGGTGCCTGTCAGGTATGTGGGTTGTTAGCAGCCATTAAATTCCATCGTGTTTTCTTTCATTGCTTGGGAAGCAAGAGACAAAAATTAGAAGAGTTTTCAGGTGAGGAAAAAGGCAGTTACCCATGGATAAAAGGGAATATGTAAACTTTCATCTGTCTGAAAGTATCTCACCAGTTTGTTTGCATGATGTATGCAGACAATATTTAAAAAATCAGCAGATCCATGTCGGTTAGTAATTCCATAGGATTTGTATAGGGAACTTCCACAGAGCATGAGCACGTAAAGCATTATTGTCTCCAAGTCAGGCTGAGTATTCAGAGTGAACAGCTTTCTCCTTGCTTTGGTTTGGTCATGCCAGAAACACAAAAAGGGCTTTCAGTTTCTAAAGCAGCGTTGACAAAGCCATTCCCTTTGGCTCAGTTTGCATGGGTCCTTTCTTTCAGCTCTTCTTTCTCCAGCAGCTTTTCAAAGCTCCCTACCTGTAATCCTTTAGACCATTTTCTCTTCATGAATAAATTCAAGATAACTTTCTGCTTTTCTGATCAGAGATGACTTAAATACCATTTGGTTGAAGGAATGGGATGGTTTTTTCATCAAAAGCTAAAAATAGCCATACATGATATATTTGCCAGTAAATTTATGAGAGTATATGAAGCTCTAAATGAGGCAGGTGCAAGAAACTGTTTGGGGAAATCTAAAAGTGATGTTAGACCTAAAGATTGATCTGTATGGATAAGAAATAACCATTACCATTGGGCTGTTTCCAAGACATTACTGTCTGTTAAGATTATTCTGAGGAAGGAGGAAGTTGGAACCTTTCAAAATGTCTCTTCTTTTATTTCTAATAAGGAAGAAGTATAAAATCGCAGTATTTGCTGCTATTAAAGGAGAGTTAAAGTTTGGTTTTGTTTTGAGGTTACATGCTGTAATGAAATGTCTACTTAAAATTTGTCTAGGAATTGAGCAGAGTTACCAGTATGTGTTACCATATATCAATAGCTTTATTTTGAAGATGGAATACATAAGTGAGCCTCATGTAGATTGCACCTGCTTGTGGTTTTCTTTCTGTGACTTTCTAGGTGATGAATTTGGAAGCTTAGAGGAAGATATGCATCTGAAAATGGTCTGAGAAAAGAGTAGAAATTGGCATCCTATCTGTGGTTACATATGGTTGTATTGTGTGTCTTTTTTTCTTAAATTTTATTTTTAAGGAAGACTAATCTTGAATTTAATATATTGCTAGTCTTGATTATTGTGAGGTATAGAAATACAGAATAAGAACTATTGAAAAAATTACTAGACATTAATTTCAGTTATAACTTTTCCCTTTGCAGGTGACAGAATTATAAAAGTCAATGGAGAAAGTGTTATTGGGAAGACATATTCTCAAGTCATTGCTTTAATACAGAACAGGTAAAATACTAGTATTTCATTATATGCCACACTTACTTTTGTATACTAAGCAAGAAATGACCACTTAATGGAGTTTCTGAAAAGTTGTATTTTGAAGTTTTCCTTAACAGTCACTGAGTTTTACTTTGTTTTCCTGTATTTGTTCAATGCTGAGAAAGATTTGAGAATAGGTGTGCTGAATTGTACCACACTCCTTTCTATGTCAGTACTTGTCCCTTGTTAGCAAATAAATGTTCCAGAGGAGGTTTGAACTTCTAATGTACAGATGAGGTTTACATACAGCGCACTTCATATGTCCATGGAAAAAGAAAACTCAAAAATCTTCCTTTTTTATATGATCTACTAGCTCAAAATTAGCATATCTGGTAAAGGAAAAATTTTATTCTAGTGTACACCTGCAACATACCTGTAGTACATCTTGGCTTTCCTCTGTTTTATATCAAATTATGAACCTTGCACAGAGCTCAGGAAATGCTGATATTTTCTGCTCATGTAACTCACAAGGGCTTGTGAAATCATGTCCATACATGAGTCTAGATACTAATTTTCATGTCCCATTTTTGCAGTTTTCTTGGATTCGGTTTCTGTTCTATAGCAACAAGTTTCCAAAATAGTAATGAGTTATGCAGAAAAAAAGTTGTATTACAATCAGCATGAAAGAATGTTTTCTAAATACATATCACATGTCATATTTTTAGTGAGTCTTCACATGTTAAAACTTTGATATGCTTACAACTAGAAGCAGGAAAAATAAGATCCTGAGCTTCCTATTTCAGTGAAGTCTTTATTCAAGATTTTGTTCAAAATGTTTACATCCCAGGTGCCTTTTTTTTTTCTTTTGAAACAAGCAAACTCTGTGTTCAGAGGTGTGAAGGGCAAGGTAGACTGAAACGTGGTTTGTATCATTAATACTGTTTATACAAGAGCTGAAAAGATGGTATATTAAATTATTTTTTAAAATATCCTTCCCTGGAGATATCACTAGCCATATATCACTTCTTCAGTTTACATTTGTACAGGCTGCACTATGGTACAGTAGTGTATACCCAAGACACTAGCTATTATATGCCCAACCATGTACATCAGTTACTTAACTCTCTTACCTGACTCCAGGGAAGTGAGAGACCAGTTACATCTTTGAGTGGCTTATGTGGTCAGTGAATTTTAACTCTAGGTCTGCCCTTGAATAAAGTTTTATTTTCAGCCCTGTGAGTGTAGGTAGTGAACTGTTCAGTAGAATTCAGCCTCTGCCCACTGTGGATAAACCAGGGACACCTGAACAAGGCCCTATCAGTGATTGTCCAGTGCAGTCAGGAATGGTATAGCACACTGCTGCATCTGTGCCCCTAATTTCCATGAGTGCAAAGAAGATGAAGGGATGCTATTGTTAGTTAGGAGAGGAGAACAATTTGTTTTCTCAAGCCAGATGTGTACATCACAGAAGATTGTAACAAAAGGTCATGTGTATCTGTGAGCGTTTTATACAGAAAATGCAACCATCAGGAAGTCTTCAGCTGAACCTTGTGGGATAAACAGATAAATATTAATTCTGATTCATAAAGAGAGCTCAGATTCCAGATCAGGTGTATCCTGTTTGTAGTTTACAGGCAATATTTCTCATATGACTGCAGAATCAGCTCTCTTTCTTGGCTTAAAAACAGTATTTTTGAGCTCAGAGTGATTTGTTCTGCACATAATGCAATTTTACTTTCTATGAACCAGCAAGGTAAGAAATAAAATACTTATGTTGCATGCTTCTTGCTTTAGCAGGCTGCTCTTGCATCAGCATAGACATCCTGGATCACACTGATGGTTTGTTATGTCATTACCCTCTCTGATATTATCCCCTAAAGATTTCTTAGGAGAAGTCTGTGAAAACACCGAAGCTATAGAGAGGTCAGATGATACTAGCCCACAGAAATCCTTGGTTTAGGAACTTGCTGAACCACAGGTTTTATCTGCATCGCTTGATTTAAGAGTTCTTGATGGCTTGGTCTTGCATAAACTCACTGTTGAATGTACTTAAACTCTTCGTATTAAAAATACACAGTGACACAGTTCTTGGGGTGTTTGGTGACTTAGCTGTTCTTCTATCCAGTGCACCTTAGCTTCTTTAGGAGACTGTGCAAGCAGCTTGCTGAAAGGCCTCTTGGGAGGCTGAGTTGTCAGTTGAAATCTTTTATTCATGACTTAAGACAGTTTCTGTCACAGTCTCACTATGTTGTGTGTTGGCTTTCTAGACGCTTTAATTGCTGTATTTTTAATTACTGTTTTTAATTACCCATTACAACATACTGCTGCCTGTAAATGCTTATTTTTTTGTCAATTTTCATTTCAGATTAGCTTTTAAGGACACAACGCATTTTAACGTCTGTTCTCTCTAAAGAGAGAATTTCCCTCTCACTGTTGAGCTATTTGTAGTGAAATTCAGTTTGGATTTCAGATTTTTTTAGATTACTCCTGCAGTTCCATTTCCATAGCTGCTTGTTGTTTTTCTAGAAGATTGTTCAATTGTAGCTGTGTTTTCATTATATAATGTTGCAGACATCTGAACTTAACTGCCTTAGATGAAATGATACCTGTATCTCCCAGTGGGACTTAAGGATGGGATATAGTTCAGCCATGTTTTGTATTGGTCCCAGAAAAGTTTCAAGCTGTGTCTAGAATGTTTTCTGTTTTGCTCTGCTTGGACATATTAAAGCTAAACTTCCACTGATGTTTTCCCCTGGAAGATGAAAGGCTCACCTCAAAAGAGTTGTTAGAATTAACTACAGTCCTGTAAAATTAATCATGAGAGCACTTCTAAGTCTACATTTCCTACTCTTTACCAGCAGTTGCTAGTTTGGTCCATTAAGAATTTGTTTTTATTTGTTTACATACGTTATCAGCTTGGAGTTATGTTGATTACTAGTGTAAACTCCATAAGTTATTTATGATTCTAAATAATTCTGATTCACAGCTTCTCTTTTTTCCCCCCTCTTTTCTTAGGCTGTGGGGAATTTCAGTGATTGTCTATTCTGCTTGTTGCCCCTTGTAAATTCTCCTTGAAAGTGTTGGGATTACTCAGAAATGTACAGAGTTTAGCTGCTGAATCTGTTTCATTAATGCAAAATAATGCATCAGAAGATGATGGCCCTGAATCAGTACATCTAAGTTTACCTCTCCAAATGTGTAATGAAAGTTATTTGAATGATAGATATTTCAGAGTTCTCAGTATTGGGCCTAGTGTTTGAGTGTAAACCATCACTTTCTGTGATGTTTTTTATTGACACTTTCTAGTTCATAATTTGCAGACACCAGATACCAAAAGTCTTCTTTAATTCTTTTTGTTTCTGGTATGAGAATTGAAAAACATTCTGAGAGCATGTCACAAGATAAAAAGTAGGAAGATCCCAGATTGTCTCCAGAAGGTTCTTCAGGCAAACTGGGATAGAATATTTAGGTAGTTAATTAAATGATATATAAGACACTGTTCCTGAATGGTATTCTTTCCTCTTTTGGATGGCTACAAAAAAAAATGCTAACTGTGTAAATGGATTTAATCACTTCCTTAAAAGCAAAGTGGGAGAGGGGAACATACAAAAAATGTGAATGAGTATGGTTTGTTGTGTGCCAAATTATTTCTTCATCTAAAAAGTACTTTAAGAGGAGCCATGCTTATTTTTGGCATCCAAAGTCTTCATCCTGCAAGTAAGCATAGTTGGCTCATAGGATTTATACATACATGCTATCCACATGTAGAGATGAAATCTGAACACTTCATTAGAAATGCCTCAAACTGTGGTATCCCTTTCATATTCTTTTTTTCTTTTACAACTGATAATTTAATATTCATACAAAGGAGTTTAGGTAAAAGTCAGCTCATGATGATGCTACTTGAAAGGAGTAATTTTAAATAACTCTGCTGTTTATGCATTCAGTCAAAATGGGAAATGGTATTGTAAATGCATATAAAGTCAATACTCCCTTGTTTCTTAAAGTTCAATATTTTGAAAATTCTTCACGAAGCTTTTGAAGGCTTTTTCTCCTAGATGTGTGTAGACTTAAAAAGAAAAATCACTGCTGATCTTTGGTTTTAGAAGTGAAGTAATTTATGCTGCTTGGAGAACACTTTTTTCCAAAATGAATAATGGCTTAAGAAGATTCTGAAACCAAATACCCTTACTCTGCTCTTTTGGAATGCAGCCTTATGTCTGCAGTCACTATGAAATGGCGAAGGAACCGCAAGATAAAAACATTTTTCATATAAGAAAGCATAATAAATCACACATTACATGTTTGAGAAGATGTCTGTCTTTTCTGCAGAAATAAGAAACTGAGGTCCTTGTCAATGCTTTCGTAGGCTGATCTGTGTGCCCTGCAGTTGGGGCCAGTCTTTGTGCTGGTTTTGTTTTCTCTCAGCTAATGTGTTGTACTGACTAGTACAGATAAGCAGATTTCTAGTCTGACATATCCAGTTAGGTTGTAAGCTTTTTTTTTTCTTGTGCTGGTACTGGTCAGGGTGTTTTGTTTTTGTTTTAAATACCCTTTTTTTTCCCTAACATCTCATGTGAGATACTACAGTCACAGTATCTTCCTTTTCTGTTTTTGAGCCTAGTTTTAATAGACTGTACATTAGTCTTTTGTAGCCCTTTCTGTACCTGCTCCACTTCACATTTAGTGAATGTGAACAGATTACTCTTTTCCCTCAGATGAGATAATGAAGTCAGCTATTCTATATCTAGTGTTACAGGCATATACTTCTCTCTTGCTTGTGAAAATCCTTTTTTTGCTGGTAGATGCTAACTGTGGGTTTCACAGTTTTGAATTATTTGACTCTGGATAACTGATACATTGTATGTTTGGTGTCCTAATTTTGCTTGCATTTGAATTAACATTGATTGACCTATCTGGATTCCTGATCTTTGTTGCTGCTGCTTTTGGTTTCAGCAATTCAGGCTGACAAATGCAGCACTTAAAAATAGCAATCGTTTTTCATCCATATTTTAGATGTCATCTGAATGACTAAATGTATTTAAGCTGATTGAAGCAGAAAGGTGTAAGTCTGTGCTTGCCTTGGGATTGCTCCACTTTTCACATGATGTGGTGGTTATGAGCTCTTTGCAATTTTAAAGAGTGCTAAGAGACTTCTGCTTTAAATGGGAGAAAGAGTTTTAGCTTTTTTATTCACAGATTTGTCACACTGTTTTGTCTGAGAAGATCCACACAGTTCATGTACCTTAGAACTTGAGGGGAGGGAATAAAAAATGAAACTGTCCAAACCAATGTGTTTTCTCAATAAATTGGTTTGCTGAAAACATGGGTGTGCTCCTCAGTCAGATTTCTGTTCTATACTTACTTGTTTAAACACTGGTTTCCAGCAGAGTCTATTCCTGTTGTGTAAATTATTTGTCAGAAGAGCTGAATGTGGGAGTTTTTGAATAGCTTTGGTCTATGGAAGTTAATGGGTCATCTTTGTAACAAGAATTGAAAATCTTGTCCAAAAGTTCATGTGTGGTGTTTTTTTTTCTATTTGTTTCAGTGACAGCATATTGGAACTTAGTGTTATGCCAAAAGACGAGGACATTCTACAATTGGTATGTTGATGAAGCTTCTATTCAGAGAATATATGGGCTAAATAAGTGTTCTGCTGTTGGTTACAAAGTCTTTGAACTGTGCTGTCAGCAAATAATTAGAGTTAACATTTTTCTCTTTGTCACTGCTTAGATATTTTTGTAGTTGCTTGCCATCTCTGAAATTCAGAGGAATCCAAATATAGGGAATACCTTCTTCATGTGATGTTTTTGGCATGTTAAAAAATTACATCTTGTTTGTATTTTTATTATAATTTGGATTAATTTCCTTAGGTTAAAAGTTATGAATTGGATTGCTTCCTTTAACTAGGTTGTCTAATTCTGAAGTAGTTTAGAATCATAACTAAATTTGAATTAAAACCCTAGCATATGAAGCTTAAAATCAGCTTTTGTGAATAAGGCACTAATTGTCAGTGGATTTCCAGGAAAGAAGCAAGTTGATGAATGTGTACTGAAGGTTATTACCAAATTTTCTGACTGAGATTGCTGTAAATATTTTGTTGCAATAGTGTCTAATTTGTTCTTGATTTGAACTGAGGTACTTCATATAGTGAGATGATTCATGTCTCATTTAGTGTCTCTTAAGTCCAAGAGAGTCCTGAATAAATGTGTTGATATGCTCTAGTTTATTTTTAATTGAATGCAGAGGAAGGGAGAAGATGACAGACTTTCTGGTTAGTGGCTGGAAAAGTGTTTTCTAATCCACATAGAAATAAGAAGACTTGATAAGTTAAGCAAAACCTGTGGGTTTCAGTAGCTGTTTTCAGTATTATAGGGCAAATTAATGGGTAAAGAAGTTGAAGTGAAGATAGGGATTAGTACAAGAATTCATCCAGTTAGGCAAACAAGCCATGATTATTAGAATAGAGGTGATATTTTGAGAATATTTGCTCAGGAAATGTTTCAGTAATCCAACCCAGAAAATGCTGGGAGCAGGGTGTGAGTTTTGATTGCATGAATAAGTGGGAAGGGAAAAGCCTTTGGTTTCTTTTTCATCTTTTTTTTTTTTCTTTTTTTTTTTTTTTTAAAATTGATTCTAAATATTTAGATATGCAGGAATGGTGCTAACATTTAAATTATCTGAATGGCCATATGCATCTACTGCAGTCTTGTAGCCAGCCATAACAGTGTAAGGATCTAGGCAAGGTAAGACTTGTTAGATTTGATGTTAAACCTTTGTATTTGACTGGGCAAGAAGGTCATCTTCCCTCCACTGATGAAACATGAAGTGCAACCTTCAGGTGAAGTGGAGATGAAAAACGATTGGATATAAATTATTATATCAGTGAGTGAGATAATGGGGGCGCAGGAAGTAAAAATCATAATTGTTGGCTTTGGGTTAGAAAAGGATATTTACAAAAAAGAAAAGGTCATTCTTCTGGAGGAGATGGAGGCAAAAAGAAAAGAGAAGAAACATCTGCCTGTAAAAGTTCTAGAAAAAATTGGATGTGTGTGTGGGAATAATTTTCAGGTGTCATTCTAAAATAGCTTCTTTTGAGTTGTAAGGTGTGATACAACCTTTTGTATGTGGGGCTCCTCTTCTGAAGCTAGAAAGAAGATTCAGTTTGAGAGGTGAAGTCATAATTTTGCAAAAATGGCTTTACTTTGCCTCTATAACTTGTGTGAGTTCCTTCTGACACTTGTTTGAGGTTGGGTTAGTACATGGTCATGATAAAGCATGGAGGAGTTTATGCTTCTGTGGCTAAGATGCATTGGTTTGGGTAAAAGTGAACTCTCTTGAGGACTTTCAGTTCTGCATAGCCCCTGCCAGAGCAAAGCCATGAAAAGACAGGTGTGTTCTGTAGTCTGCAAGACTGACCATTGAGTATACTTGGGCTTATTGAAAAAGACTTCTGATGATCCTCTCATGGAATACTTTAGTATATATGTTTCCAAGTGTCAGTCCTTTGATGGCAGAGTTGCAGCTTGTGAAGGTACAGGTGATAAAAATGAATTGCATCTCACA
Source organism: Acanthisitta chloris (assembly GCF_000695815.1). NCBI lineage: Eukaryota > Metazoa > Chordata > Aves > Passeriformes > Acanthisittidae > Acanthisitta > Acanthisitta chloris. The sequence continues at coordinate 71,807 of NW_008671221.1, forward strand.
ACAGAGGCCATCAGTTATGGCCTGTAGGTTTCTCCCTTTTAGCCCACCAAAGAGGGGCAAAAGTCTTAGCACTTTTAAAGTAACAACTAGCAGTAGTTTGAGACAGTGCATCACTGCAACTTCAGTAAAATGAGAAATCTTTGCAATTCCTCTGAAGATGGGTAGGATGCACTGTTCTCATTACAAGATTTGCTGAAGTGCTTTGCTGTACTCAAAGCTGAATGCTCTTGTGTGAAATATTTTCCAAGTAACAGCATAGAAGTTATTCCTTTCTCTCCATGTGGAAAGACAGTAACTTTTTGTCTGCAGCTGGGAAACTGAATACTTTCCTGTTTCACTATTTTTATCTTGTGATTAATGCTGTATTAACTTTTGTGGAAATCTTATGTCCAAAATATATAAAAGTCTTGGAGTAAATTCTTATTCCTTAGTGAAGTGCTGGTATAAGTGATGATAATTTCTGTAGTGGTAGTGTCAGTATAAGTGCAAAGTGAACAATAAATGGTAAGGTACAGTGTGCTTATAACACGTGAAGTTGTGTTATGTAAGTTGTCATAGAATGTTAAATAATTTAATCACTTTCTGTGACATAAATTTCACTGTAAATGTTTTCAGATAGTCACTCATTGTAAACTGATGTTCAGTACTGGTATGCTGTAAAATCGCTACTGGGTGTTGTGCTAGGAGCTAATGAAAGGTATATCTAGTGCAATAGGGATGGAACAACTTGATGATATTCAGAAATAATGCTGGTTGTGCTAAGTTTTGTAGCACTTGGCAGCCTACTCCATGTGTTGGTGACTGATTGCTAGAAACACAGTTGCTTGTTTCTATCCTTAGTTCGCTATTTATAAACCTTAGTTTAGTCTTCAGAAATATCCATATATGTCTGTGAACCTCTTGGTATGTTGAATTTCCTGAAAATAGGGCTTCAAATTCATTCATCAAGGGTAACAATGAAGTGGTCCAAACTGGAGCCCATTGGCCTCTGTGGCATGTGAACAGTGCTTGCTTGGAAGGGAATTACATGTGACATCCTACTGTTAGCGAAACCAGTGTCGGTTGTGTTTGTTCACTAGTGTGACCTTGGCAGTGTCACTTTGGGGACATAGAAAAGGATATTTAAAACATCTCTATCCATGACAAAACCTTGAACTCTTGACAATTCTATATGCATTGGGATTTTTTGTGTTCCTCCTTGTGACTAATTTGTCAAAAGAGATTATTTTGAAACGTTTCTATGTATATAACCATTTTGGAATCAGGAGGGAGGAGAATGATTATTATTTTTATATTCTCCTTGGTGTTTTAAATTTGATGTATCTATATGTAATTTCTGTAGCATTCTCAACCTTCTTTGACAGAATTTTGGCATCTTGTAGGTTGTAGCACCACTGACTTCATGCAAATGAGAAGACATATTTAGGTCAACTACAAATAGTTCCTTTTTTCAGGTCTGTTCAATGAAATTGTTGCTGTTTTGTAGCCTTTGGATAACAAATTTAGTACTAAAAAGTTGTCAAATTGTGACAACTTTTCAGGCGTTCCCAAGATTTTTGTGCTACATGGGAAATACTGAATGTAAAGTTGCTTCCTAGAGAGAGAGAGAACTGTTTCCTAAGCCTACTCACAGGTCAGCATTATTATGAGTTTTGTTAATAGACTTCATAGTGTCTAATGTGTGTGTGTGTTAGGTATCTTTAATATCCTTAGAGATTTGGGTAGAAAAGAAGTTTGCTGCATTATGATTTCTGAACTTAAAATTTTTGTGGAATGTGGTGGCTCTCAAGGCCTTGTAGTACCATGAATTTGCCAGTGGTGCACCTGTATTAAAAAACTGACAAAGAAACCAAACCCAAAATAACTTGCATAAGGAAATTGATTCTAGAATTTTGTGCCCCAGTAACTTCATGTCTCTGACTGCAGGTCTGCCCACAGTCAAATTTAATGTTAAAGACTATATTTTTCCCCTGTTATTGAGACCACCTAATTGCATCAGACCTAGTGGAGCAGTGTGGCTGTTTCATGGGCAAACTGTGAAATACTTCCATTTGCTTTGTTTTTAATAAAGGTGGAGATGTTTTCATAAGTAACTGTGTTTAGTCCAGAGTCTTGGAGCATATTTTTACACTCAGATTTTGTACTGATGCAATTATTAACGTGCACATGGATTAATATTAAAGCTCTGACAGCAAGTACAACGAAAGGAGGAAGGGTGTGGTGTGAGGATGTAGTGACCTAGAAGAACGTTATACTTCATTGTTGCACATTGCATATGTTCAAAAATACCATTTGCATCAACCCTCTAACCTCAATTTAGACTAAATTTATAAGAAAGCCTCCTACCCAGCTTGTATTTGGAAATAAGTTTGTCAGGCTTAAGGCTCTAAATTTTCTATACTAAAAATTCACTGCCTTTGGGAAGAAAGGGGGTGAATTTTTTTCTTTCTTTCTTCAAAATAATGTTATCTGACTGTGGTGTTTGCTGGGCACCTCAGAGTGAAATGAAAGCAATTGAGTTTTATTACTAGCATTTAGTGCCAGAACGAACTATGACTGGAAAATGTTTCCTTCTAAGACAGCTGTAAACCTTTTCTGGTGTGCAGTACCCATACTCATGCTAACTATTAGAATAAGTTAGGAAAGGGAAGAGAAGAATTGAGTAGTAATGAAATATAATCTGAAGCCAAACTGGTCAGGGAAGGAAAGAAGAATGCCTTAAGGTCAGTCTTGCGAGGTGCTGGGCACATTAGCTTCTGATGCACCAAAATGCTTATCTCCACTTTTGCAAGGAGTTCTGTTGAAATCAGTGTTATTATTCATTCTTTGGTGAAGTGTAGTGAAGCACATTCATCCTCAGTGAAGCAAGCAGCTGCATGTTTTTATGGATTTGGACTAATGGGGGTAGGACATGGTTGGTTCGAGCTCTTGAAAAGTCCAGGGTTTCACCATGATTCTTTCCCAGAGCAATCCTTGGACATTTGGCTGTTACTATTCTAGTGTCTGATGGCATAAAAATAAGTGGGGAAAAATGTGAACAAAACCCTTCAGCTGAATTTTAATGTTTAATGAAATACCTTGTAAAAGGCTTTATTTGCTTTAAAATGTATTTCATTTATGGTATGGAATGAATGTATTACCTGATGAGTTAAACCCTTAATGTTTCTACAGATTCGCAGTAAGAAATTAATTCTTTGCCATAGGAGTTTGCAAACTTAGTGCAAACAAAACCAGATTGGAAGGTGGGGAAGAAATTGTACCCAGTAACTGGAAACATGCTGAGTTCTTACCATAAGCACAGCAGTTTTCTTCTAGTAATTGTTGCAGGGCTGTTATCCATCAGAGCTGTTAATGTCACTCTAAATTGTTGCATTTGTATGGTAAGCTTTCCATAACTGCTGTTGTTTTGAGAAGGTGGGAAAGAGCTTGTAAAACATCAAGACCGCTTTTTGGATCATGCTGGGATTTCTGAATAGCTGCTGAGTATCCAGCTCCTGTAGGAATTCCAAGTGGCATGGCTAGGGTCTGAATCAGGAACATCACTGATCTGGATATTAAAAAAAATACTTTTTTCTTCTTTTAGGTTGCAAATAATTTTTTTTTGTTGTTTTCAGGCTTTTGGAGGACTCAAATTTAGGCCATACTCTAATGACATTTTTGAGAGTATATCCTCTGTTAGAATCAATTAGACATTAAGGTAGCATTCTCACATGATTTATCATTAGAGAAACTAAAGGGAGATGAGAGTAATAATCAAGCAGTGTTTTATATATAGTTGCAAAATATGTCAAGTGTCAAAGCAGCGTATGAATTAATAAGTATGTTGATGTATTTCACAATTTTAGTCTCTAAACCTCTTTTAAAAACATAGCCATCACTTTTTGCTTAAAGCAAATAAAATATTTCATAGCAAAAAGGCTGATAACGCATCATTGAGTGTGACATTCAGAACGGATCCATGCATTTCTTTGTAAGTTGCATTATTTCTCTGTCAGCCCTTAATCAGAATTATGAAATAAAGATCCTAAATATTCTTTGTGGGGGAAGTATCCCAGACCTATTTATAAACTTTCTTGGAAGAATGTTCAGTTTTGTTTCAGTGATTTCTTGGGAAGTGTGTGAAATGAGGTTAAATGGAGAAACACTTTCCATCATCAAAGCATTTTTTCCAGCCTTACACAGAACTGGCAGTCTGTCTGTCTGGAAACATACTCTTTACGGGGGGAGAAAGCCTAGCTGATCTGATTTTGGACCCTGTGAGAATGTCTTCTGAAGGTGATGTTTTAATATCTGTGCTAAATTTTGTTGAGAGCTGAGAACTGATTTTTATATTCATTTGTAGTCTGCAGCTACGATCGCATCACATCGGTTTTGGAATTCAGCCTTTCTGCTGTCAAAGTCAATGAAGCATTATTTGTCAGGGGAATGTTTTACAAAAACATAAATGTGGTGTATTTTCTGGGCACATCCCAGGTTTTGAACTGTTTTATCAATTGTGTAAATTGATCATTATTTTATGGTGTGGGGGGGTATGATTGTTTTTGTCCTGCATGCCAGTAGGATCTCGCTCGATCTGTTTTCTAGGTCTTCAGCATCTCTTTCAATATAAATTTTTTTTTAAATCAAGGTCTTAAATAGCTATTCATTTAAAGATGTCGAAATATTTATCTCTGTATGTTCCTTCCTACCGTTAAATATGCCGGTGGAAACCTGGTTTGAATTTTTTTTTTGTTTTTTTTTACTACGAGTGAAGGAAAAAAAAATACAAATCACATGAGCAGAGTGTTTCTGCAGCATCATTCCTCTCATTTCAGACGTACAACACGAAAGCAGCTGCAGTCAGCTGACAGCTTGTGGTCATGTTGAGATATATGTGGGGAAGGGGCGTGCTGTTTGAAATGCATAATAAAGCCTTGTTTCGTCACCAGGAAGCAGGGATGGTCGCAGCCCAGGGGAAACAAGAGACAGTAATGTTGCTGTAGTGGAAGGGAAGTCTCGTTGCACAGAGCCAGAGCACTCTGCAGGCAGCTGTAGGGATGCACCAAGGCAAAATGGCACAAATGTATTTTGCTTCCTGTAAGGGTACAGGATAAACGCGAGGAGCAAATAAAAGCCTGAGATGGACATGCTCACAACGAGGATGAAGTTGTTTCTTATGCTCTACTGCCCTTTACCTCTGTTGGTACCTTCCAGTGAAATCAGTGTAGTTGTATTTTTAGCTTGCTGTAGTCAACATCAATATGACAAGATAATTCTGTCTTTACATCTGTAAGCAGCCTTTACTGTGTTTTCCTGTTTTCTGCCAGCTGCAGTTTACAAAGGATGTCACAGCACTGGTAAGAAATGCACAGTAGCCATTTCTCTGATGGTTTTGTAAGGCATGTTTTTCTTAATGATTTGTGAGAAGCAGGAGTATGAAACAGCAAGTTTGTTGGAAATGAGCTAGATAGTCCGAGCTGAATTTGCTTCATAATGCTAATCTCTTGATTTGTGGTTTGTGCCTGTGTTATTTGGTCTGTTTCCTCTGAATGTGCTTTAATATTTTGCACTTCACTAATGCTCGTGTAACATTGCAGCAGTATCGTAAATGCCTCGCCCTACTCTGTACTTTGCTCTGTATTAATTTTATGGCTGCACCTGGGCTTTTATAACCTGTCTAGTGTTAAGACAGGGCACATTAATGTTCTGGAATTGAGCATGTTATGATTTGGACAGGAAATGCTGGGGAAATGATGCCATGTATAAGCGTGTAAAAGCCCTGAGAAATTATTTTAATCTTCTGTTATGTTGGCAGGCTCTGCATTGGCTCTTGATTTCATTATGTTTACACTGAACAAAGTCATGCTTAAGTTTTTCAATAATAGGATATCATTTAAGTATGCTGTGTGCTTCTCATTGACTTATTCTCATTGATTTATTATTTTGGATGTTCTGTTAATTTCACAATGACAAATGCTGCTTGTCTAAAAGGCTGCAGAAACATACTAAGCATGATATGACCATTTTTTCTCAGGAGTCAAGCTCTAATGCGTAAAGGTGCAAAGAAGTGCACTAAGGAAATTCATTTGACATCTGACTTTGTGTTTCAGTACTGTGTGGACAGTAGTGGATATGTCTGAATTTTCATGCTGTTTGTATCTTGAAGTTAAAAATGTTAAATATCAGAAATGTTTTTGCAGTAAGATTTGAATGCCATGTACTTGCTGTCTGCTGTAAAATCTAAGATGACTTATAGGGTGTTGCCTCACAGCAAAGATGTTGCTGTTTGAATTTATTCACTACATGTTTAGGAACAGTAGTTTTTATGTAGAAGACATCTTAGTGGAGTTGTGTGTGTATATTTCTTTGTGTGTACTTTTCATATGTACTACAGAAGTGAACAGAGGTGTTTCATACAGTAAGTGAGTAGAGAATTTTCTAGTGCTGGTTGAATTTATTATGCAGCATTTTAACCTATCCATTGCTATGAAATTCTGGTTTCCAGCAATGTGAAGCTTAAATGGGAAGAACGCATCATTGTAGAAAGCAAAATAAAGGGGGGAGAAAAATACTGTGTTTTGTGCTCAGGGATTTTGAGAGAGCTGCCTCAGTGCCCTACCTGCAGTATTTCCTAGAATTGGTGCTCAGTTTTTTAATTGTGGAGGGAGGGAATGTTTGTAATGATTTTGCTTGTTCTGTTTCTGCTCACTAAGGGGATGGAATGCTGTTTTTATCTATTTAACTAACATTTTCTCTAAGAGAAGAGCGTGAATTTTGAGCTTGTGTTCTCTCTCTTGAAGCTTGATCATGCACATACTAGGTGGCAAACTTTTTCATCTCCCTCGCTATCGAATACTCACTTAATCTTTTCTTCACAGGCATATTCCCAAGATGCCTACCTGAAAGGCAATGAAGCCTACAGTGGTAATGCCCACAACATACCTGAACCACCACCAATATGTTATCCACGCCTGACATCCACAGCTTCTGTTAAGGCACAAGCTGGAGACAAGTTATCTTCTGACTTCTCACTGGGGAAGCAGCAAGTCAATAGACCAGTACGGGCATTGACACAGCCAGAGAGGGCCTACAGAATGGAAATACAAGTGCCTCCATCACCAACAGACATTGCAAAATCAAATACAGCCGTATGTGTTTGCAATGAAACTGTAAGGACTGTTATTGTGCCTTCTGAGAAGGCTGTAGATTTGCCATCTTGTAGAAATAATCATGCTGGTCCATCACACAGGACAGAGGAAGTAAGATATGGCTTAAAAGATCAAACCAGTCTAAAAACACGGACCACATCACCATCATCTTCAGTGTCCACTGCCATTGTACTTCCCCAGACTCCTATAACAAGGCCAGTTGATACAACTGGAACAGTAAGTAAAGCTTCAAATTATGTAGTATGTCCAGAAGGAATCCCAAGCACTAGGCCTCCTACTCAAGCCACAGACTCGCCCTCAGTCTCTACTAATCATTACAGCTCTCCAACCTCCCACCAGCACATAGACTGGAAGACCTACAAAACTTACAAAGAGTACGTTGACAATAGGCGCATGTACATGTATGGCTCCCGAACAATCCAGGAAAGGTTAGATAGTTTAAGAGCAGCTTCTCAGAATACAACTGATTATAATCAAGTGGTGCCAAATCGCACTGCTTCTCAGGTACGACGCAGGAGCACCTCTCATGACAGGGTTCCACAGTCTGTTCACATCCGGCAGAGAAGTGTATCCCAGGAAAGACTTGAAGATCCAATGCTGATGAAAGAGTGGCCACGAAGTGCTTCACAAGATACTCTAACTTCACCTTCAGTTAATTCTAGAAATCACAGGGCTCGGTCATGGGACTATCTCAGCAAACAGGGTGAAGTGCTAGAAAATTTTCATTCGGAGAATATGATTGCAGATACGAATGGAGATAGGAGAAAAACGTACAAGTGGACAGGGTTTACCGAACAAGATGATCGGCGAGGTATTTATGAGAGATCTAGACAGCATGCATTTCATATGTCCCTTCGAGGTCAAAACTTTCCTGTGACCCCGAATGCTTATATTTCAGACAACAGGAGAACAGGCAGTAGAGCTTCTCTGCCTGGTTCTCACTTTCAGAAAGTTTCACCAGATCTTAAAATATTACAGTCTTCTCGAGATTTGCAAACTCCTGGGGGAGTTTCTAAACCTGCAAGTGTTTCACAAGAGAGATTGTCTCTCACACCAGCCAGAAGTTCTAAAAGTAGCTCTCTGAAGAACTCTGCTCCCTATGCAGCAAAACCATCGTTTCCCCTTAACCAGGGCCTGGATATTATCGCCAGCAAAGACCAAAGAACAGTAAATCACTTGCATCAGAGTGGTCTGTTAAACCAACAGTCAAGGATTCGAGCAGAAGGTGCCCCAGATCACAAGACAGAAACTGGTAAAACCATACAACCCTCCTCTCTCTCTCTAGCTTCTGCCAAACTCCTTCAGCCAACAAGTGAGAGTTCAACTACCTCTGACAATGTAGATGGTTCCATCAGACAAAAGATTCATGGTTTTGAAAGGGAAGATGTCCGTGAGTCTGAAAGTCTGCAGGCAGATGTTCAGGGAACTGACAAAGACATGGTGGTCATGAGGGACAAATCACCTTCTGGCCTCCAAACTCCACAGCCTTTGAGGCATCAGTCCTATATTCTTGCTGTAAATGATCAAGAGGCACCCTCGGACACTACCTGTTGGTTACCTAACGATGCTCGGAGAGAAGTCCATATAAAACGAATAGAAGAAAGGAAAGCATCAGGATCCAGCCCACCTGGTGACTCTTTGGCTTCTATTCCATTTATTGGTGAGTTAAACTATGTCAGTGTACATCAAATGCATTTCTCTGCTAAAGGTGATGGAGAGCACTGTGCCAGGTAGCTGACTGCTGTTACTGTGAACCCTGAGGTTGAGGGACATGGGAAATTTTTTTTCATCTAGGATAATTTTAGGTCAGCAAAACTAAAAATATTCTTCAGTGGAGGAAAAAAACCTATCTCTCTGTTTGAAGGTCCTGGAGAATGAGTGAATGTAAAAAAGGAAAAAAACCCCTAGTGATGTAATATTTTTCTCGAGTTTTCCTTAACCCCCTGGATAAGTCCATGTTACATAACTGCATCTGGTTAGCACTCCTCATAACATTCTGATGTTATGTATGTAGACAACTAGCAATTGCATCACTTTTCAAATACTATTACTTCTCTAGTATAAAATGTATCTGGAATCCAGTAAAGAGAATACAGATGCAAATCCATATAAAGGTGATTTGTGGGGGCAGGTAAAAGTTTGTCAGCTGAATAGCTGTGGTGAAAGCATTCTGAGACAGGGAATAGATGAGAGTTGTTTCAGGTGAAAGGATAGAAATAAAATGGAGTGAACTTGCAAGAAAAGATGCTAATGTCGATATGAATGAAAGGGTTTGTGAAAGCAGAATCTGAGAAGACAAATATTTGCGTGTGTGCTGTGATACAAATGGTTGAGATTACAGGGTGCTTATAGGAGGGGAGCTGAGCTCGTTAGAGATAATTTGGAAAAAAAGGAACTCAGGGAAGGATTGGAAATCGTAGGAATCATATAATTAAAAATGGAGTTTTGGATGTGTGAGCAATTGGTGTCTTGTGAAGACAGATTCAGTGGCAGAGCATTTCTGTTCTACTCAAGTAGTCAATGCCTCTGTTGTCTTTGCCTTGCTGTTGTTGGGTGGGATTTTCTTTCATTGTGGCTGATTTAATTCTTTGGAGTCTGGATGTCTCTGCATCACTTTCCACGCAAGTTGTTTTCTTTTCTTATACTCGATTCTGTGCTCTTGAATTTAGTAGAAGAAGTATTTAGAAAATACGTAATTTTGATTCCCAAATTCCCATATGTGGAAAACAGCTCTTCTTAATACTCTATCTTTTTCTTTACACAAGAGATTAAGGGAGTTACAGATACATTGCTTTAGCATAATTGTCTTCTGTTGTGGATCTGCAGCAGTGCTTTTTTTCCCCTAGTGTTATCTATAATATCTGCTACTAGTTTAAAATGAATAACCAAAAAATAGTGAAGGTTTGTGTTCATTGAAGAATGGAAATCATACAAAAGATGTAATTCTGTTCTTTTGACAGAATACTGTTAAGATGTTCAAATGCTTTCTTAGGTAAGCAGATAGCTTTGGAGTTTTCCTTTTTGAATGGGAGTTGTATAGATTTTGTTGTTGTTATTACTGGGTGCATCAAGTATCCAGTCCAATTTTCTTCTTTAGACCCTGCCAGTCTTTCTTTAAAGATTAGCACGTGTTTGTAAGGCATGTAACTGATCGTTGTGTAGGATTTTTTAGTGCTTTCCCTAAAATCACTGTTGGGCTCTTGATTTAGATCTTTATGGTGTTCGCTGGGAGTTTTGTAATCCTGTATGGTTTAAATGTCATGTAAAAGTCAGGTCACGATTAGTAAAGTCAAGCCCAACCTTTTCTACACTTGTTTTTGACAAAGATTTGCCACACAGACTTACCCGTGTGACTTGCTTCCGTATTTTAGAGAAATTTGATGATTACAGTTCAAAGAAGCCTTAACCATGGCAATTGTCCTACATTTTGGTAGCTGAGCAGTTCTCCATTGCAGCCTCTTGGCAGAACGCCACCACATGGGAGTGAATTCTTAGGAGCTCCTTAGCCTCTTGGACTGAAACCTTCTGAACATTTCAGAAATGCTAAAACCTGGTGTTTCTAAAGCCTGAGCATGATCTGAGCCACCATGGTACTTGTGGCTGTCTTCCTAGCAAGAAATTCTTGTGCCCGTACAGGTGGTGTGAAAAATTTCCACTATATCTCCAGCACCTTGAAGAGGAAATAACCCCCTCTGAATAGGAAGAGCAATAAATGCTATTAAAAGTGGCCTTCTTTCTAAGTTAGAATTCATGTACGTGCTTCTGACTTAGCTTGTTCCACTGTCATGATGCCTATCTGCAGCTTCACTTGTTAAAAGCCTTACTTAATCAGGCGAGTAAAACCCTAGATCTGCTTTGAAACTCAGTTAAAGGCTTTTTAACTCTCCTGATGGAGAATCACTAGGAATTGTGTGTTTTGGTTTAGGGTTTTTGGTTTTGTTTTAGGTGTTTTTGCCTTCTGATGGTTGAGAAGGATGTTACTGAGTGAAGATGCCTTGGAGTTGGCAGTTGTTCTTCTTCCCTTATGTTTCAGTCAGTTCTTAGATTTTTATTAGATTCAGTACATTTCAGATCTAAACTTACTGAAGTTACTTGTACAGTAGATATTTGGAGTAGTGAAAAAAATGCAAGTTGGGGGGAGTGAAACAAATACCTTCCAAGGTTACATTACAGCCATTTAAAATACTTTGTGGTGTGTTTATTTTTGTTAGCACGTCTTGCTCGTTAAAAGTAATAGATATTGCCAGACCATATTTTGGTAGAGATTCAGCCAGGAACACTTGGCTCCTGCAGTGGTATTTTGTGACTAGCCCACTCCTGAGAACAGCACAATATCAGGATGGTTTTAGGTCTTTGCAAGTAGTATGGTGTCCAGCACCACAAACAGAAATCCAGGCAGTTTTCCATCGAGCCTTCTTAGAGTAGATGCTTGCAGAGATCATGGTGGGTTGATGAAGAACTGCTTTTTGGCATTAGTCATTTCACAAAATGCAGTTCAGAAGCAGCAAGATGAAATTTTGGGTTTCATTTGCTAATAGAAATGAGAGATCTGTTCAGACCAGACCTAGTGAGTTGATGCAGTATCTTTTATGGGAGAAACAGATTTATTTGAAAGTACTAGGCAAGATACTATGTATCCAAACTCCTCTTCAGGTAAGCACATGTTCTTGGGGGATGATGAAGCTTTACAGATAAACTCTGGTATTGCAGGCTTCAGGACTTTCCATGTGCTCCTAAATGCAGGGTATTGTGGTTAGCTCAGAAAGCTGCTGTTTCTGTTTCAGGTCCAAAGAAGGATTCTGTTCTTGAAATGCTTTCTATTGTTTCAAACTGTACCAGTGAGTCTAATGACAGTTTACTCTTTTTACCCAGAAATGGTCTCATGTGTTCTCTGGACTAATAAAAATACTGTTGTCTTTATCAGTGACTGTATCAGAAATTGTGGTGTTTAATGTACATTTTTCAGACTTGTAATTTTTAGACATTTTCTCTGTTAGAGAACAGCAGATGATAAATTTCTGACCTACTGGGTAATCTTTTAGATGTGTTAACTTACCTGGAATGGAAATTAGAATGCTAGTTAACATCCTGATGAACATAAGTGACAAGTGGTGTCCCTCAGGGGTCCTTATTGGGACCAGAGTTACTAAGCCTGGAGAAGGTTTTCAGGGTGACCTAACTGTGGCCTTCCAGTACCTGAAGGTGTACTAAAAGATGGAGAGAGACTTTTTACAAGGATGTGTAGTGATAGAACTGGGAGCACTGGCTTTAAACTGAAAGAGGATAGGTTTAGATTAGAGGTTAACAAGAAATTCTTGATTGTGAGGGTAGTGAGGTACTGGAACAGGTTGCCCAGAGAAGTTGTGGATGCCCCATCCCTGAGAGTGTTTAATGCCAGGTTGGATGGAGCTCTGAGCAACCTGGTGTCGTGGTTTAACCCCAGGCAGCAGCCAAGCCCCACACAGCCTCTCACTCACTCCCCCACCAACGGGATGGGGGAGCGAATTAGAAGGGTAAAAGCTACAAAAACTCATGGGTTGAGATAAAAACAGTTTAACAGAGAAAGCAAAAGCTGCACACACAAGCAAAGCAAAACAAGGAATTAATTCACTGCTTCCCACAGACAGGAGGTGTTCAGCATCTCCAGGAGAGCAGGGACCATCACACGTAACGGTTCCTTGGGAAGACAAACACCATCACTCCAGATGTCCCCCCTTCCTCCTTCTTCCCCCCTCCTTATATACTGAGCATGATGTCCTATGGTATGGAATATCCCTTTGGTCAGTTTGGGTCACCTGTCCCAGCTGTGTCTCCTCCCAGTCTCCCATGCACCCCCAGCTCCCTTGCCAGTGTGGCAGTATGGAAAGCAGCAAAGGCCTTGACTCTGTGCAAGCTCTGCTCAGCAATAACAAAAACATCTCTGCATTATCAACTCTGTGTTCTGCACAAAACCCAAACATAGCCTCATACTAGCCTCTGTGAAGAATGTTAACTCTACTTCAGCTCAAAGCAGCACACCTGGTCCAGTCAAAGGTGTCCTTGCCTACAGCAGAGGGGTCGAATCCCTTCCAACCCAAACTGTTCTATGATTCTATGATTTTTGTAACTGTTGAGAAATGATTGATGCAGAACATAGTTATTTTAATAACATTTCTTAGACATAGATGTCGTGTGCATGTCTGAGATGTGCAGCAAAGTTGGAAGTTTTTTTTTTACTTCTTGCACTATTTATTGTAGAGTAGAAAGCAATGTAAAAGAAAAATCTCCCATACTGAGTAGAATGAGCAACCCATAGGAGTGAAATGGAGAAGCTGCTTCAATGCTTAACCGGATTGTAGTGTGTCTAGCTGCCAGCACAGTGCAGTGCCTTGGCCACTGCTACTGGGTGGATATTCTTTCCAGCTTCACAGTAGGTTGTCACATTAAAATTAGTTTTAAATGGATATTTTTAAAATCCTTAACATAAAGAAACATAGTCATTAAGTTTAATTTTTTTAAAAAAATAAAGTTTGTAGTCATCCTATTACAGAGCTCTTCTCTTAGGCATGTAGTAGCATCAGGTAAGTACAAATACTTCTCCTCAGAGGTGTGATCCCATTTTGAAAATATTTAGTACATCCTTACCCTAGAAAAGTTTTAGGTCACTTCATTCCACTATTAATTTGTGAATAACTGAGACAAAATGAACTAGATAAAAATATATGACCAGACTTTGGTAACACTGAAATGTAAAAATGAGTGTTCTCCCTCTGACTGAAACAGATACCTAAGGGAAGGTAGAAGAACAGGACAAGGATATTTGGTGCTTGATGTTGGTACTCTATATACTCCAACCATTTGCACTTTACAACATCTCTGAGACAAATGTGATTTTAAGTGCTCCATAAATTTCTCCGTTCTCTTTTGTATTGCAGTAAAATTTTGTTAGCCATGCCCTCTATTGATTTAAATAAAGATTTGCCAGGAGTTTCACAGCTTAAACTACCTGGTATTTATTTCCTCTGTGCATGTGGTTTTCTAAAACCTGTCTTCTGCTGACTGCATTGGTGATACAAATGTTTTAAGAGTGACCAACCTATACTGCTGGTCTTGATTCACTGTTCAGTGTCACTCGTATAGCATCACAGAACGGTTGGAAGAGACCTTAAAAGTCCATCTCGTTCCAACCCTTCTGCCATGGGCAGGGACATCTTCAACTTGACTGGGCTGCTCAAAGCCCTGTCCTGCCTGGCCTGGAGCACTTCCAGAGAGGAGACATCCACAGGTTCTCTGGGCAACTTGTTAGAGTGCCTCACCAGCCTCACAGCAAATCTCTCTATTCGTTCTACCCTTAGTGCAGGCAAACCATCATTGCAATTTCTGTGCTAGTAGTCAGGGCAGGGTGTCTCTGCTGTTCACCTTTAAGAGTTGATCTTCATGCTAGTTTACAAAAACAGAGAGGTGGGTTTTTTTATTGTATTCCAGTACCTATGTTTCTATAAGCTTCTGTCATAAATAAAAGTATTTGGGTACTTGTTGAGTAACAGATGGGGTAGATTAAACTGGTTTTCAGTGAATTCTGCTCAACCTTCTTTTTATTTTTTTCTGTTACTTTTATAAATTTTTCTAAGTACATTGGCTAAGGAGTTATGAGTTGAAACCTTCTAAAACACTCAGTTAAACTTCTCAGGCCTCTTTATTGCACATGTGATGGCATTTTTATCTTCTCTAATGCTGGAAGTAGAGGTGTATAGGGTTTACCTTACCACTACCTGCCTTGAAATCCTAATCCTGTACAGAACTCCAAGTACTCCAAGTAACTACAAAATAAACTGATATACTTGCACAACACACTATGAAAAGGGTTAGGATGGTAGGAATAGAGAAAAGTTAAGGGAAACAAGTAGAAATATTCTCACACACAGTAAAGAAACATTTAAAAGAATGTAGTCGTTCTGTTTTCTCCTCGTGAGAAGAGAGAAGCATCAAGCAGAGAGAAATTCAGAACCTCAGACTTCTCAGAGATGGTGGCTTGTCACCCCAAAATGTGTGGCTACCTTGAGAGCAAATGGTGGCTGAATACAGATGGCTGATATGGCACGTTGTAAGGAAATTTTAATTTCACCAAAAACTGCGAGCAGTCAGGATGAAAATCTTCAGCTATTGTGATAATTTTATTTTCTACAAGTTACTGCCTAACTATTCCAGACTGAAAATATAAATGTAACTGCAGTAGAGATTAGAGCTGACAGATGTTCATTTTTGAGGACTATTTCTTCCATTATTACAGTGATAGCACTGGCACAGCTTTTAACATGTCATCAGTGTTTCTAAGATAAACATCAGTCTTCTGGTTGGTTTTTTCCAGGGTTTTGCAGTGTGGCCTGCCAAATCACTATTGCTCCAGGCTGAAAATTTCAGTGTTTCTTATCCAAAGAACAATTTTTAAATCGTAGTGGTATTCTAAAGTATAGCAGCCAAAACACAAAATTACAAATTAGTATTTTAAATACCATTTAAATGCTTCTGTAACTCAAAAATACTTTTTAAATTACAACTTAAAATTGCAAGCAAGAACTCATAATGTCTAGAAGAGTTTTAGCTGAGTAGAAGCATCAGATTTGTTTGCTAATGAGTAATATTTTCAAAGCATATATCATCCTTAATATATCGTTATAACTTAAAGTAATAGTCGCAGGTAATAAGGGAATGCTCTCAGGGGTTTTGGCCAAAAAAAAGTATATTGAGAATTGTATTTTTTGTGTGTGTGATGGGGTAATACTGCAAGCCAGGCGTCTTTAGAATTGCTTTGGCTAGAAAGATAGTTATACATGCATTAACGCTGAAATAAGCAACAGACTGTCATAGATCAGGTTTTCAGAATAATCTCACATGAAGAAATAACCTTGGGAAGCCTTTTCTGTTTGTGTGAAACTCAGTCAGTATAACAAACATATTATTTACATGAGTGCATTAGCAGAGGACTGGATTTGATGATTCAGGAGGCTTGTTCCAGTCCTGTGTTTCTGGGGCTTAGAGAAATGAATGTGCTCAGCATGCAGACATGTTTCCATTCTATTCTTTTGGCCACATGAGGATAATTACGTAAAGTAGATATATGAAGAAGTTCTTTGTAAAGACAGTTAGTGCTGCCAGTGCTGAAAGTACTTAAAAACTAACAAAAAGGGTTTTTAAAGGTCCTTTCTTGGAAAATGAGGTAGCAAGTCCTGATTTCTATCTTCTGTCCAAATAGTGTGTTTTACGCTTGGAAGTCTTACTCATTAGAGCTTTTACCCTTGCAAATTGAAGTATAAGATGCAGGAGCTTGTACTTTGAGATGTGTAAGAAAAAGTCACTGCTGTGGGGTACTTACTAGTCCTTTGTGCTGTCTCGTGTGATAGCAGGGTCAGTTCCAAATTGCTTATTTTTGATTTAAGTTCCAAATTGTTTAGTTTTGATTTAACAATTAATTTTTGGTTTATGTGATAGCAGGGTCAGTTCCAAATTGTTTATTTTTTATTTAAGTTCCAAATTGTTTATTTTTGATTTAACAATTAATTTTTGGTTTATTGTTTTTTTTCTGTCCTCACTACTCAGGTGAAATTGTATAGATGGGGTTTTTTTTTTTTGTTTTTTTTTGTTTGACTGTCTTCCTGGCAAGAAAAATGGTCTATATTGGTATGCCCGTGTTCATCTGAAATTCAACTACTTCTGGCATTTCTTGGAAATAGAACTTTAACTTCCTTGCCTGTGTGTGTATGAAGATCCTTTTCTCTCATCCTGTCCACTCTCTCTCCTTCCTTTCTGCATTCTTCTCACTGGTGTCTCTTCCTTTCAGCCTCTGTCCCCCAACTCTGCTCTCCCTTGCTCCACTTGTGCCTCAGCAGGTGTTTCTTCACCCCTTGTATCCCACCTGATGCTGAGGTCAAGGAAGGGCACTCTGGTCCAGAGGGCTGTACTGTAAGAGAAGTGCTGCAAATAGCAAGATGGAGCAAATCTAAACTGAGAGGCATAGAGGGGGTATTAAAGAGAGAACAAGATTATAAAGCTTTCATCTGCTGTGTTTAGAATAGTTAAGAGGAAGGTGATGTGGTGCATTGTAACAGTGCAGAGCCTGTTGTGGTATTGTGTCCTGTGAAGTACTTGGATAGGCCAAGGATGTGGTGTGCAAAACAGTTGTTGACAAAGGGCTAAAAGTAAGGGAGTGCCTCTAAAGCCAGCCTTGCTGCAGGGTCTGTTGGTGTCACTGGCAGGTCCTGTCAGGCCTTCCATAAAGAAAAGATAACTTTTCTAATTCTTCTTAGAAGTACTTGATAGTTTTGTGCCTTCTTTTCTGGCATAAGCAGATGAATTTGCCATGTAAGATTCCTTCTTAAATTACATCCCCAAAGCCATAACCTGTTGTTTGAGAGAATTATAGAAGAAATAGGTAATGGTTAAAATATTTGTTGCAGTCGCTGTCAGGTCGATGCTATCTCAGTCTATAGAGACCTTCACGTGTGCTTCAGTTGAATGAAGATGTTTTTACTCTTTTGGCCCTTTGCTTTCGAGACAAGAAGCAACTACCTCTCTGTAGCCTTCTGCAGAAGGCTGAGCTTTTTACAAAGATCAATCACTGTTACAATTCCACAAGATCCATGAGTAACCAAAATTGCATTAAATACTACAGGGGCATCATTAAACACATATCTAATCCATGAATTGGGTATGGCTTTCCGAAAGCCAATAATTATTCAAGTACAATTATCTTCAATGCATGCAGTTTGGGAAATTGTATGTTGAGTAATTTTTTTTTGTTTTTGGGTGTGCATGCTTTCTCAACATGCTTCATGTGAAATGTGAAGCTGCTTAAAATGTGCATTACTACACAGCTATTAAATTTTTATTATGTGAATCTTTAAATCTGATAATAGCCTTTGATAAAATGCATACATGTTGAATTAAGCTTCGTAGCCAGATATTCACATTGTCTGTTTAAATTGAAGTGCCCAGTTAGTGTTTTAAATGGTAATGTGGTCTGCAATGCATTTACTAAATAATGCAGTTCCTTCTTACAGTCTTTTTGAGGTGTTGAAATATTGCTTGCAAGACTGCCATGCCTGAAGGGGAATAAATGTGAAGGATGACTTTAGCCTTGGGAAGCTAGTTTTTTCCAGTCATTTTTTATTAGAAGTGAAGAAAGCCTTGGCAGTGTGAATCCCTAGGGAGTGGAGGGAGAAATCACCTTTCACTGTTAATAATCCCTGTTAAAGCATCCCTGATGGGTTAGCCCCTCTGTACTCAAGTTAGTCTGTGAATTTGCTTTCCATGTATGTTATGATTCAGTTAACTAAACAATTTCCTTAAATACCTGTCCTCTTCCCTGTTTTCTCCTCTCTCCCTGCAAAGAAACCACAGGCCAACCAAAACCCAACAACAAAAGTAAATGAACAAAACCCACTTGAATAAACAGACAGCTCCAGTGCAGCTCAACCCATACCTGTCCATCCAATCTGATGAAATGCATCTGAAGGTGCTGAGAGACTTGACTGGTGTCATTGCAGAGGTAGTGTCTATTGCCTTTGAAGGATCATGAGGACTGGAAGAAGTCCCTGTAAACTGGAAAAAAAACAAATTGTGCACCCATTTGAAAAAGGATGATAAGGGCAATTCAGGGAAGGCAGTCAGTTGACCTTATTGCAGTCCTTAGGAAAATCATGGAGTTGGTCACCTTGGAACTTGTTTCTGGGCAAAGGGAGATGAAGAAATTTTGGAATAGCTAGCATGAATTGATCAAGGGTGAATGGTGCTTGACTAATGTGATTGGCTTTCATAATGACATGAATAGATCTGTGAATGAGAGGAAAACACAAGTTGGTCACCAACCTTGACTTTAGCAAGGGTTTTTAGCCTTTCTGTGACACCATGTACCATGGTCTAGGTGTGTGTACTGCTGGATACGTAGAAAAACTGGATCGTCAGGTATAAAGGATAGTGGCATAAGGGGCTGGTTACAAGTGGCATTCTTCAGGGTCCATCTTGTTTAATGTTGCTGACCTGAAGAGGAAATGGGATATGCTTCTCAAGTTTAGCAACACTAAACTAGAGGATGATGTCAACTCACATGAAGATGTATTCAGGAGGGCTTAACCTAGAGGGATGGTCTGATAGGAACCTCTTGAAATTTAAGGACATGTGCCAAGTTCTGCTCCTGGAATAGACCAACTGCCTGCAGTGGTACTGGCACCTTGAGGATGAGGAAGACTTACACTGTACTGGTCTGCATCAATAAGAAAAAGTACAGCCAGGATATTGGGGAGAGAGATCTTCCCCTCTATTTGGCACTCATTGGACAAGAGCTCTCAGCAACATGGTCTGAATTCAGCACTAACCCTGCTCAGAGGAGGAGGTAGGCTAAGGGATCTTCCAAGGTTCTCTCCCACCTGAATAATTCTGAGATTCATTTAAATTATATCTGAGGTTCTCAAAATGTGGCCTCTTTAGTGTTCAGGTTGTTACTTTCAAACCTTAGTGCATAATCCTGAAGGACTCTTCCAGATTTGGGTACAAACAAACACATTAAATGTTACATTAATCATGATAAAACTATATTGTAGCAGCATAGTGTAGGATATGATACAGATCTGTGCTTCTTTTCAGTGATTTTGTGTGTATGTTCTTTCCTTTGAATCTTTAGAATATTGGTTAATACTTGTTCCTTAGTTCCTCATCCACAGAGCAGGGGTAGTATGTCCTCTTTGTCATGCTTTCTCACCCATGAAATCCTCAGTTTTGAAATCTGCAGTTTTGCCTCGGAGCCCATTCTGTGTAAACTTTTCTTTGCAGTCAGTTAATGTTTTTCTAGCTCCACCTACATTTTGTACAGATGCTCCCTGTCTTTGTTGGTCCCTGATCTGCAGTTGCACAGCCATACAAATGTACAGTGATACTTGAATTTCTCTCTGCTTTAGCCAGAGGATCAGTTAACTGTGCTTGGGGCAGTGTTGCCTGTTTATTACAAGTTTTCAGTGTCTTACCTCCGTAAATGTTTTTGCATTGAAAGGCTTTTCCTGAAAATCATTAGTTGCAGCTGCTGACCAGTTGCATGCTAATGTGCAAACTGAGGTGACAAGTGGCATCTCCTCCTTGGCCAGAGATGCTCTGTCACTGTGCTGGCTTGTTTCCAGTGCCTGATCTCTTGGGTCGCTTTGAGATTGTGTCTGTATCCATTTCTCAAACAAAAAGCAAAACTTTGAAATAGTTCTGGAGTCTTTGACCTTTTTATTGTGAATATTTCAAATGACACCAGTAATTGTGAGGTAACAAAGTGAAAGAGAATTATTTTGTGTGGTTTTCACTCTGGCTTGTTTGTTCTGTACGCTTCACTGCGTGTCGGGGACAGTCATTTTCATTGATTGCTGAGCTGAACACAGCCTTTCACGTGCTGTGTGGGGAGTTTTGGGGTGCAAATATGTCAATCAAGGAAACTGAAAAGGGAGGCATACTGCAAGCACAAAAAGAAAGGAAAAACGAGATATGAGGGATGTTTTTTTGTTGGACAGTAGCAGTGGAGTTAGTGCGTTAAATTAATAGGCAGTTGTTTTGGTTTGGTTTCTTGTTGGACAGTAGCAGTGGAGTTAGTGCATTAAATTAATAGGCAGTAACTCATATGCTGTATGTCATTATTTGCTCTATAATCACTTTATATTATGTAAAAGCTTGCCATTAGCTGACCTTCAGCCTCTCCAGGGACTGAACAGAGCTATGCCCCTCCTGTACCAATGTCATTTGCAGTTATTGTAAAGTTTGCCTGTTTCTAAAATCACTTTAATTTGGATACATCTGTGAAGTAATAACGATTTGAATAATTATTGTTGCTTTCAAGGACTTAGGAACTGGTTTTCCTCATCTGAATTCTTGGATTTAAGTGTCATGGGAAATTGTGTAGTATTCCGAAACACATTTGTAGTCGCAGCTTGTGCAGATTTATTTCAAGTGCTAGTGTTTTTATAACTTTTGAGAGTTGAGACTGTGGCATTTGAGGTAAGTCTGTAACATAAATAACTTAAAACCTGAGCACTTTCAGTTTGTGCTATAAACCAATCACCATTCCTTAGTCAATGTTAGTGTGTTCCAGGGTTTGCTGCAGTGAAGCTGAGCAGATGAAAAAAGACAGTAGGACATTGAGCTGTTGTAGGTCTGAAAGTGTAACTGAGGTTCTTCCTGTCTCCTAGTTGCTGGAGGGAAGTCATCCATAAATGCTTCTAATTTATCACTGTGGGTACAAGTAAAACGTGTAATTTTTAAATTGCAGGATCACAGTTTGGTGTTAATTCTTTTGCTCAACCTGTTTATTAATGTTTCTAGTTTGCAGATTGGTTTTTCGGGATATGCTTTTTTAACATACAATTTCAAAAATTACTATCTTTTTCACTCCAGACAATTTAGAGGGTTGTTACTGCTAAACCTTCCTGTGCTTTGTTTATTGCCTTGTTTTAAATTTACATTGCCAAATTTTGATGGTACAAATGCTGCCTTAACAGAACTGTTAGTGACTGTTGGAAAAGCACAATGCAGCACACGCAGTTGTGTTCGCACAAAGCAAAGAATAAACCTCTGTCTGTGAGTGTTCATTGATTTCAATAGGCTTTTCAGTAGCTCTGCATATTACAATTCTTAGCACCTAGAGTACATTCATATTCATTACGACAGTACAGTTCAGCCCCTGCTCATGATTTTTTTTCTTTTCCATTCCCTCTTCTACCAGAGCATGAACTAGAGAGATTTTTCTAGCACTAGTAATGTATTCTAGAAGATGTTACAGCTCTTTTCTCAAAATGATTGAAAATGCATCTTTTGGCTTCTTCCATCTTGTAAGAAATATGTTAAATACTAGAGATCCCTAAAGCTTTCTGGAATCTTTCATGATGACCCTTGTGGCTATTGAGACTGAGAGGTGCTGGGCATGTATGGCATGTAATCGTTTGTATGAGCAGTTAGTGGAAGAACTGATTGGTATGTAGCAGTCCCATCTTTTCAAAATATCTATACTTGCTTCTTTATTTGAATGTATGGAGGATGGGGGTTTGGTTCTTTGCATGCTACACAGCTGTTTGAAATGCTTTTTTTTGATTGCTTGTAATTTGACTTTTTATTTGAACACTCGTTTAAACCAAATGGCTTTCAGTAGTCTGCCCATATTTTATTGTCGTTGTCTGTCTCTTGAGTTCAGACTTACTGATATAAGTGTGGGTTTCACATATGCATATCAATAAAAATACTCTACTTGAAAGTAATACTATGATACTATGATACAGGAAATTATGATTTCCTGTTTCTTTCACTCACAACAAATCTATGATGGCTTTTACCTTTATCTCTAATGTTCAGTTAACATCCCTAAAAAATGAAACAAGCTTTTCTTTATTAAAAAAGTACATTTGATGGTGTGAATTAATTAGACCCTTACGGTTGTTTGAATGACTTCGTGTTTAAGATATGATATCCCAGTAATGAGAAGCTCAGAGAGCTATTTGGTTTGAACAAATGCAAATAAAAAAAAGAAATCAAACTATCAATGCATTTAATATGTTAATATATGACATATTACCTTTGTAGATGAACCGACTAGTCCTAGTATTGACCATGATATTGCACGTTATTTCTGCATCTGCTTCTCAAGCACCAGCTATAACAACTGTTCCTCCCAGTCCCACATCTCCAATCCCTTTAATTCGGCGACAACTTTCACATGATCATGGTGAGCGTTGATTTCTTTCTTTTTCTCTTGCAACATTTTCCTTTCACACTCTGGAGGACAGGAGTGAAAATTGTGAATTCCATCTTGCTTGAAATAAATTGCAAAAATGTGATTCAGATTTCTGCATACTCAAGAATTTCTGTTTGTTCATAGAATCCATCCGGCCTAGTGTCCTGGAGAGCCAGCCTGCCACAAAAACTGAGAGATCAAAGTCATATGATGAAGGACTGGATGACTACAGAGAAGAGGGAAAATCGTGAGTTCATCAAAAATACCAGTTAATTTGGACATCTTGGGGTGCTTTTTTTTAGTGTGTAAAATCTCATTTTAACACTTGTTTTTCTCCTAACAGATCCATTAAGCATGTATCCAGTTTAAAGGGGATTAAGGTAGGTAAATATGTATATAGCAACTCCTAAACATTACACATGCTGCTGTAATAAGTTTTATGAATTATACAACTCCATTACACAAAGTGATGTGTTAAGCAGACATGAAGTTTATTGGAATTGCTACTCATCAAATTGTTCATGCTGTATGCATCACATAAGTAAACATGGCCTCTTTTTTTCCTAGACTCATCACATGGTCCTTGATTTTCATTTTCCTGAGTCTCTGTAAACAGAGCATATATGTGGTGGGCTTTTGTGAAAACTTACTAATGAGAGTCTAAGGCTCTTGAAGTTTCTCAGACTATTACTGAGATGTGTAATGTCACTACTGCTGTATGGAAACTTTAGAAATTATGTTTTCCTAGGGGGGTGGAAGGGCATTTTTAAAGTGAGAAACCTCTTGAATGTAGAAACTGTAGAGAAATGTGTGTAGAAGCACACTGGGGGGCTCTTTGTGATGTTTTCTCTAGGTCCCAGACAGCCAGAAATCTTCAGAAGACTCTGGTTCCCGAAAAGATTCTTCTTCAGAGGTGTTTGGTGATGCCTCCAAGGAAGGATGGCTCCATTTCCGTCAGCTTGTTACAGACAAAGGAAAGGTACCTGTCACGTTTGTGTTTTTAACCTAGGACAAATACTAAGCTGGTGAAAAACTAAGATAAGAAAGTTGAAGAGTTCCTGGGTTTGCTTTTTTAAAATTTCTTTTCTGCGAGGTGATATGAGCATCAATAAGACTGACGAAATTTTAGACCTATTAGAAAATTGACTTTAGTCAATTCCTCAGCTACTTTTACAGACTGCTTTCTAAATTGTCCTGTCCTAATTTGATATTTCAAAGCTTCTGTGAAGTAAATAAATTTCTAATGACTAATTAAGTAGTAAGTATCAGTCCCTTGGTAGCTGTAGTATGTGGTATTTTTTTACTCTTTGCTAATAATGAAAAAAGCAGTAATTTTTGTGAACGTTGTGGAGTTGAGCTCAAATTAGCAAATGCAGACTAGCACTTAAGGAAAATTGGGAGTCTGAAATTGCAGTGGTGTGAAAATGTGAGTCTGACTTGAAGGAATTTTAAAAGGCATGGGCAAGAGTCCACTAAATATTTCTTACTGTATTTGTATTAGTGCCTCTGAGAAATTGTAGTTGCATTCTGTTTCTTGCTGCTGTCATATGTGACCTCACATGTGATGGGTGGTCAGGGAGGGCAGGTTATTGAGCCATTCACTCCACTAATGGAGAGCAATTAGTGAATCCCACTTTTGTGTAGTCTTCCCTCCAGCTGGTCTTAAGAATGGTATGGATAGGTGGTTAGTCTTTCTATGTCAAAGCTCTGGAGGTAGTTTTTGTAATCCAGAGACATCCTCTGTAACAAATAAGCAATCTAACATTCGTCAATGTTTTTCAGAGAGTTGGTGGGAGCATTCGGCCATGGAAGCAATTGTATGTTGTTCTTCGAGGTCATTCACTTTATTTGTATAAAGATAAAAAGGAACAAGTGACCCTGTCTGAGGAGGAACAACCTATAAGCATCAATGCTTGTTTGATAGACATCTCATACTGTGAAACCAAGAGGAAAAATGTATTTAGACTCACCACATCAGACTGCGAGTATCTGTTTCAAGCTGAGGACAGAGATAATATGTTAGCATGGATTAAAGCAATACAAGACAACAGCAACTTAAATGATGAGGTAATTGTATGGTAATTGTATCATATATAATGTAGAAGCTGTGGTTCTTGTCTGTTAATTAAAAACTGATTGTATTTTCTTGTAATTCATATTTGAACAGAAGATATAATTTGTAATTAACCAATAGACCGAACTGTGTACAGGAACATACAAGAAAATGAGGTGCAAGGCAAGGATACACTTATATTAAACTGATCTGCCCAAAACCCCTAATCTTTTTTGAAAGATAATTGCAGGTTTAGAATCAGTGTGGGTTCTCTTCAGAATTGCATTGCAAAGTGGTGTGTGCTGTAGTGCAGTGTGATGAGTTTCCTCAGTAGTTAAAAAGTGAGACTTTGAAGGAAGTGAAATTTCCTCTCTGATAATTCATTGAAACATCAACACTTTATCTTCAAAGCCAGGCTGGATGAGGCCTAGTGAGGAGGTGTCTCTGCCCATGGCAGGGGGAGTTGGGACTAGATGATCAGTAAGGTACATTCCAATCCCTAGAATTCTGTGATTATGTAAATTAAATTAATGCTAATTTCAAAAGGCAGATATATGCTGTTGTACATAAGGTTTCAATATCTGTCTCAGTATTGTCCTCAGTACATTTTCATTGCAGTGATGAGCAGCAGAGGAATATTTTCATGTCTGTGGTCATGCACATCTGCCCAGATTTGAAATATTACACAGATGGCTAGAAGCACATTTGAATTCATGGCTATTTCAGCTGTATTTGGAGTAGCAATTAGTTACATAAGTACTTTGTGCACATAGGATTGGATTTTTCATAGTAGTAGTGTGTGTGTTGACTTGTGTGTTTTCCATTTAGACTTACTTTAAGAGGATTTAATCAGATTGTATTGCACTGGAAAAAAAGTCTAAATATAGCAGTATTTAATTTGTAATTAGTCGAGCTAGTTTTCCTTGTTGTTTTTAAATGTTCTGTCCTTACTGTTCTCAAGGACTGCCCGTTAGTATGTTTGATTTGTTTGTTGGTTTGGGTTTTTTTTTAAGTGGACCGAAATGTTGATTTTTATATGCAGTTGGTGACTGGAAGTGTTAATCATAGTCTGAAAGGAAAAAATATTCTATTTTAGAAGACTGTAAATTATTTATCAATTCATTTTCTAGGATACTGGTGTTACCAGCAGAGATCTGATCAGTCGAAGAATTAAAGAATACAATACAATGATGAGGTAGGTGAATTATGTGTTACCAGTAGTTTTTGTAGAGATTTCACCTAACTTCTTTTTATATACTGAAGTAATATGTATTGTTCAGTTCTTCAAGCAGTAAAACAGAGCCATCCCCCAAAACACCTCGCCAGAGTCTCAGTATCAGGCAGACTCTACTTGGAACTAAAGCAGAGCAGAGGACTCAGAGTCCACATTCTCCCAAGGATGAGTCTGAAAGGAAGCTTCTCACTAAAGGTCTGTATGTTTTGTCTATTTCTTTAGTTCCTTACTTCTCAGATTCTTGAAGCTTTTTTTTTCAGTCCCCTCTCAGGAGAATTTGAGGGGGGGTGTTCTTCCCCCCCCGCTTCATGTACTGTTAACAACAGTAAAATATAGGTGTTGGGCTGTTTCTGAGCAAACCTTTGCCAAGCTTCAGAAGTAATTTTGTGTGTAATTCATACTTTTGTCTCCAGCTGACTTAGAAGTGACAAGGTAGACTTACGTAGGTATAAACATATGGCTGGTCTGATCAGACTGGATGTTGTATACCAATTCAGGCAACTGGATGAGCAGTCACTTTTGATCAACCACTTTTGAATGATTCAGTCTCAATTTTAAGCTATGGGTGAATTCTGGGTTTTTGTTACCAGCAAATGTTCCATTGCTCCTGCTATGCTACACATTATGTAACTAAATTGCACATGTTATGTAAATGTCAAATCTACTGAAAGAATATTTCCAGAAATAAGAAGCAGGAACTATTTTATTAGGTGACTTTCAGTGCAGGATAAATGGGAATAGCAGTTCACTACAAAAATTGTATAGGAGACATAAATAGAACAACTGAACTTTTGATCTGATTTTTGGATGCTTTGAGTCAGTCGTGTTTGGAATGATTTTGGAGTGCCTAAAATCTGGTAATTTTCAAAAGAGTGAGTAGATCTGCACAAGCATGAGCATGGCTGTAGAGTTTTGTAGGCATTTGGTGCAGTGGTGTGGTTCAGTAGAGACTTACTGTTGCTTTACTAAATGTAGATTTTAATTTTTTTAAAAGTAGTTTATATACCCTTAGTCTTAGAATGATGAAATTCCAGCATACCATCCAGCTACTTGCTTTTCTGAGTCTGGGGTGTGAGTATGTTCAAATTTGTGTTTTGAATCACAGAAGAGTAACAGAAGGTATGTTTAAGAGGCAGTAGTGTTTAGTGAAAGGTAAAAATGCAGCGTCACTTGCTCTTTGCAAATCTGTTCCCTGTATTAATAGTTGGTTTTGTGACTTAAATCTTCTTATTCTTCCTCTTTATTTCCTTTTTTGCACTATCCTAATAACAAACAGATGAGACAAGCCCACCAAAAGACAAGGGGACGTGGAGGAAAGGCATTCCAAGCATTATGAGGAAGACATTTGAAAAGAAGCCATCTGCTGTAGGAACATTTGGTGTTAGACTAGATGACTGCCCCCCAGCTCATACCAACAAAGTATGGCAGCACAGTTTTTCTTTCCATTGGGCTTTTTACAAGAGTGTTTACATTAATTACTTACGTATATAACTCTTCTTTTTTTCTGCAGTATATTCCACTGATTGTTGATATATGCTGCAAACTAGTTGAAGAAAGAGGTCTTGAGTACACCGGTATTTACAGAGTTCCTGGAAATAATGCTGCCATCTCAAGTATGCAAGAAGAGCTCAACAAAGGAATGACTGACATTGATGTTCATGATGATGTAAGTCTTCGATCACACTATTTCCACCTTAAAATCCCCAAAACTTCTGGTTGTGTTGCGATTATAGAAATGTAAAGCAACTCTGACCTTCTCTTTTAAATCATTAGAAATGGCGTGACCTGAATGTGATAAGCAGTTTGCTGAAATCCTTCTTCCGAAAGCTCCCGGAACCACTTTTTACCAACGGTATGTTGTTTTCATTGTGGTTTTGTCTTTAGGAATTGCTGTCGAACAGTTGTCTTAAAACATTCAGGTGATTTGCGTGAAAATCCTGTGGAATCATCCTAACTCTGCAATAAATGTCCTCTTTCTTAAAGAGCATGGAGTCATGGTGATCATAGAGCTTAAGAGGGAGAGCTGTAAATAGAATCTCTGTTGGTGAAGTCATTAAGAATATGCAAAAAAAGAAAAGTAAAATTTTGAATTTTACTGCTGTAATACTGTATGAAAGTTGGTTTGCTTTTTTCCCTAATGCCATCTTATTATATTGTATACAATATAATGGGCTAATTTATGACTTCCAAAGGTTGTTCTTGTACATATATATTACATATGTGTATATATGTGATATATATACTCATGGGGAGGGGGCTGGGAGGTTGGGGTGTATATACATATATATATATATGATGAATTTCTGCTTTTTTTGACAGACAAATATGCGGATTTTATAGATGCCAATAGAAAAGAAGATCCTGTTGAGCGTCTGAAAACACTGAAGAGACTGGTAAACTGAAATCAGTTGTGTTGTGGGAGCATTACAAAATTAGCATTAAATGTTTAATGTTCTGAATCGTGATTGTTTGTTCCAGATTCATGATTTACCTGAACATCATTATGAGACTCTCAAGTTTCTTTCTGCGCACCTGAAGACAGTAGCAGAGAACTCGGAAAAGAACAAGGTATCAGAAGCAAAAATCTAATATAATACAGTTTGCTTTGTTTCATTAAGTATTTTTTTAATGCAGGACTCTTTCTAATTAAGGTGGTAATTTATTATTGTAGTTGAAATTAAGACTTGTGCTACATTGAGAAGATTTTTGGATTAGGCTAAGTACTCCTGCAGAATATGCACCTGTTTTGTGTGCATGAAGTTTATTAAAACTGATACTAATTCTTGTGGGAATAACTGCTTACGTCCTAAATTTATCCCAAGTCTGGAGATTTCATTTGATCCTATCTAGACAACAGTAAGAGTGTGCCTGGGCAGGGCACAGGTGAATGAACCTGTTGACAGGTTGTCAAATCAGCTTTGTGTGGAGCCTGACTCTCCTGGACACTTGAGGAATTTTTAAAACTAGAAGTTGCTGTAGTTACTTGACTGTTTGATGACCCCATAGATCCTGTTTTGGCTGGTTTTAAGAAAGAAAATTCATGCTGTAAAGGGGGTAATTCCACCTACAGGGTCTTTTTCCACCACTAAGAATAACCTTGTCATTTCCATTGGATGGGGAAGAGATAGTTGGTGTTAAGTGCTTCTGTGCATGCTATAATCCTACAGTAAATAATAGTATCCCCTTCTTGTAGCTCTTGGATGCAGGAATGGTAGCTGAATGCAAAGCTGTCCACAATATGGATGTGTTTATGGACATTTATATCAGGGCAGGTAACATTGTGGCTTCTTACTTGGCTGCCAATGTGCAGGGTACAGGAAAAAAATGGTTGTAATTGATGCTATGTAGAAGAGCCTGTGGACAACTTTAAAATAATGTAAAAGATGAGAATAATTTGAAAGATTAGTTCAGATGAATATGGTAGGTTCCAACATCAGTTCTGCAAATAATACTTCTCAGGTAAATATGAAAGAACATTATCTCTGTGTGTTGAAAAGAAAAAAATCATTAAATTCTAAACTTCAGTGGAATTACATCTGTCATTGTAAGGAAACTGTAGTAAATGTAATTTTTAAGCGTAGTGCCTAAAGCAAGTTTTTTTATCATTTTATGGCTTTGGCATGCTGTATAAATGTTGCTAAGTACTGTTAATATTATAGATTATGTAAGGCTAGGTGAGGGAGGCAATGTTAAAATGGTATGACTTGTCAAAAGACACAGTCTAAGTCAAAGGGAGCACTGGGGGCTTGTGTCATGTTTGCAACTTACTTTCTGGTAAGCACAATGACTTTGCCTCCTGTATATTATTGGTCTATACCACAATGGTAGTCAGTCAGAGAAGTAAACCAAACTAGAAGGTAAGTATTCTGCTGCTGCTGCTTTGTTGAAATTACTTGTGGAAGATATAACATTGATTATATACTTAATTTACTTTTAATGTGGTGGCATGATCACATAACTCCAAGTCTGTCTCATTAACAGATGTGTTGGGTCTGTGTTGCTGCTGCTGCCTCCAAAGTTGGTGCAAATTGAATGAGCTCTTTGTCAGTAGATGTTATACAGTATTTGATAACCAGCTTAATTTTTCTGTGTCAAGTAAATATTTTCAGGAGAAAAACCTGGGGAGCTTTACCAGTGCCTCTGTATAAACCAAAAAAATTCTAAAACGTGTGTTTCTAAACATCAGTGTTTCTATATGGGAAGAAA
This sequence comes from Acanthisitta chloris, assembly GCF_000695815.1. NCBI lineage: Eukaryota > Metazoa > Chordata > Aves > Passeriformes > Acanthisittidae > Acanthisitta > Acanthisitta chloris. The sequence continues at coordinate 102,175 of NW_008671221.1, forward strand.
AAGTTAAAGAATATATCTGAGTTACTGAGTTTTCTGTGCTTGTGGAACCATTTGCTTGCAGTAGGTTAAGTAAAGTTGAATTCTGTATTGCAGAAATGTTGGATGCATTTGTTGCAGCTGCATATGGGAGAGTTGTGGTGTAGTGTAACATCCTACTGGAGTCAGTGATGTTTTTAAAAAACTTTTTTTTTTGGGTCCTTATTTGAAATGGTTCTCTCATATATTAATAGTATTATATTAACGTACTTAGCCCATATTATTGTATTTTCTCACTGTAAATGTGTGATGTGGAAATATTTCGTTTCTTAGATGGAACCAAGAAACCTGGCAATAGTGTTTGGTCCAACACTCGTGAGGACATCTGATGATAATATGACACATATGGTTACGCACATGCCAGACCAATATAAAATTGTAGAAACGCTCATCCAAAAAGTAAGTGGTTGCATTTCATTACTTAAAAAATAAGACTGTACACAGATCAGCAGCTTTTCCCTCACTGGGCCAGTTTTGGTTTGGTATTTACGCATCAAACTCTTAGTCATTGTCCAGTTGTGATTGTGCCACATTTGGGTTTTGTATTTCCTGTGGGGTTTTTCACCTTTTTTATTTTAAATTGTAGCATGACTGGTTTTTCACAGAAGATGATGCTGAAGAACCTCTTGTAAGTATTGTAGCATAAATACTTGTGTTCTGATTACCTTAGTTTAGAATCTGCTTCTGCTGCCTCTAGAACGTCTGTGTATTTCTTCCTGCAGCACTGTATGGTTTGCTCTTCAGAAGCACTTTTTTAGCTCTCCAGTCCTTGTAGTAATGAATTTTATTTTTTCTTTAAAAAGCAAGCCATGCATTTGTTTTAAAAGCATAAAGGAAAATAGGACACGCTTTCCTCGTGTTCTTCAGGTGAATAATGCAGTTTTCTAAATGCTGTTGAATCGTAACGAACTGTTTGTGAAACGATGATGAAGAGATCTTTGTTTATTAACTATAGACAGCAGTTCAGGAGGAAAACACTGTAGAATCTCAGCCAGTGCCAAACATAGATCATTTACTCACCAACATTGGAAGAACGGGAGTATCTCCTGGAGACGTATCAGGTAACTCTTGCCTGGACAGTGTTAATCCATAGACTAGAATAACTTACTCTGTTAACTCACTGGAACTCTCTCTTCCTGTTTTCTTTGACTAATAAATTGTTTTCCTCTTTTCTGAAAGATCATTAACACTTCTTAAAGACTTTAATTGTTGATAATCATGCATGACATAATTTGGAAAACTCTTCTGTCTAACAGGAATTTAATCATTAAAAGATGAGGCTTGCACATACTATTTTATTATTCACAGTAACCCATGCAATCATCATCGTGAGGTGAAGCAGATACGCTGCTATAAAGTGGTTTGTTGTGATGGCAGAAAGACTGATCTTCAGTGGTGTTCTAATATTGCTCCTTCCCAATATTAGGAATGCAAAAGATTGAGTTATGTTTTCTTGTCAAGTGATGGACACTTTAATAAACATGTTGCAGTATGTCTATACTAAAGCTGATTTCCTTCTGTTTATAAATGCCATCCTCTTTTGTGGCTAAGGACAAGCATAACAGGCTCTTTTTTGGTGACTTTTTTCCCTCCTCCCTTCACTATACTATTGCACTAACCCAGCATGTTGTATCCCACAAATGTTATCCCTTCGTCTCTTAGCTTTTGTTTCAGTTTTCAAAGGGTCGTTCAGCACTTACTGAAACAGTCACTTTGTCCTGATGTTGTACAGGCGAAGTGGGAGGAGTCTATCACACGGTGATGTCATTAGTGGATTCTGTGATGTCACTGATGGACAGCTGGAACTGTAGGAAGAAGGAGGACTGTTGCCCACACTGTAGCTGCCTTGTCTGCAGAAACCCCCGTTTCTTGTAAATGGAAAAAACCCAAGTTGATCTGTGCTGTAAATTTTCTTTTAAGAGTATTTTAAACAGATCAATGCTACTTTTTAAAAGTTTTTCTGCTGTTTCTTGTTATCTCTGAAGCAGACCCTGAGGAGAAATAGCATGGTATGGTCTACCAGTCTTTCTAGTCATAAAGCATTAGCCATGTGTCAAAAAGGGGTGTGGCAGGGGGCTCAGCTCTTTCTTCTGAGGGAGAAAGTCCCTAAAGCTGGAACACATCCAAGTTCATATTTTTTTTTTTAGTCATTGTGCTAGCCCCTTCCTACCCCCTTTATAATTGTATAATCTTGGGTTTTGCAAGACGGTAAAACTATGGTGTCCATTTTTCATTTCATAAAAGCGCTTGTTATGGGAAAGTACAAAACTGGTAGCTGCTGAAATCTAGCTAATTTAAAAAGAAAATTTTACCTACATGTAGTAAGAGGTGGAGAGAGATTGGGGTTTTTACACACAAAATATAACTGGATTCCTATAAAAACTCACCAAAAGAATATGACTACAAGAACCATGATTTGTAGCTAGGGAGCCAGCTGTACTAAGACACCCAATTTTGCTTTGTGTATCCTGAATCTCAGGAGAGGGCACAGTGCCATCCTGAAAAGGTCTCTCAGCTGCGGTTTTGCAGGGGCATCGAATAAACATTAGTATTTCTGGTTTTTATTTAGAAGAACAGGGCTCCTTTGCCATTCCTATCATTGAGCTGGTTCTGCCTACAATTCACAGCATCCTTTCATGGCGGTGGCTTTCTGTGGTGCAGCTTGCATCTTTGTGAGCTCTGACTATTCACTCTGTTCTGGTTTTTATTTGCTTCACATCTTGTTCTGTGCTTGTCTCTTTCATAAGTCCAGCATTGTCTGTAGCAACAACAAAAATATTGCACAGAACTGAGCAGAATTTTTTGTTCTCGTTTTTCCACAGATTCAGCTACTAGTGACTCAGCAAAATCTAAGGTAAATCCTTTTGTGATATGATGTAGTTATAAACTTCTGAAATCTCTTCAATATTTGCTTGCTGTATTAAATCACTTATATGCAGGTGTTCTATAGAGCTTATGCAGAATTTCTTGAATAAGTGGTAATACTGGTTTCTCATAACATGTTTTTGAAGTGTGTTACATTGAGAAAGTATCACTTATGTGCACTTAGCACCATCTGCCAGAGCAGTCAGTTGCACACATAAACAGCTTTATTCCAAACTCTCACACCTGTGAGCACTTACCTCCTTTTTTGCATCTCATTTAGTTTTTGGCATGCTGCTCACTCAGACAGTGGTTTTGTTTCCCTATTTCACTGAGAAAAGTATGCTTAGGATTTAGCCTTTTCTTCTTTAAAGGTAATAGATCCTCTTACAGGAAGGCAGAGGTTGTGGTTAAAGGTTGCTCTGCAAAATCTCCCTAGGATGTATTGCCATGCCTTGGTGTGAAGGATGTGCAGAGGTCACCCATCCTGCTGGGGACAGTAGCTAATGCAAGAGAGTTGCTGTGGTCTCTTGGAACAGGGTAGGCCCAGGCACCCAGGGGTCCATTGCCAGTCAGTTTTGGATTGACACTTGCCTGCTGGCACAGCAGTTCAGAGGGATTCCCTGCTGTCCAGAGGGTTCTCTGTCTGTGCTGCCTGTGAGCAGTCATTGTGCAGCAGGCCAGGCACTCACTGTAGGATAGTCACTGTTCAGGCTGCTCAGCTGCTTGTTTCCCTTGTGTGCTCCCAGCAAGAATTGATGCCTATCTTTTGCCCACCCTGTCCTGATCTCTACGTAAGCATTAAGAGTGTGGGATAGTCTCTTTTTGTAATAGAGGAGGTTCTGGATAACCATGAAGATGTTTGTTATTGCTGGCTGGGTAGAAGTTTCTCCCAACTCTTCCCTGCCCATATTCATGTTAACATATTAGTGTGCCTTCTCTTGAGGCAGTCATGGTCAATATAGCCACTGTTTGACCTTGGCCTGGGAAGTTACATAGTGGCAGTTTTCACCATTGGCAGAACTGCCTTCATTTCTGAGGAGATAGTGAATAGGAATTTCCACCAAGAGAAAGTTGTGTGACCATAAATATTAAATGTGCTGTTTCTGTTCAGTGCTTTGCTTTATGTGGTCAGTGGGTTGATGCTACAATAGTTGGCATCCTGCAAAGTTTCACTGTCACATGGGGCTGTGATTCCTTGCTTATGGAGCAGAGAAGGACCTTGTTGGACAACAGCTGAATAGTAGTTAGATGATACACAGTGTGCATTAACTTTTCCTTTATCTTTAAGCTTATTCTGGAATCTTTAGATGGTTCTTTAAGTAATCGTGTCCCATCTTTTTCACTCAGGCTGTTACTGTGAGGATAGTTCTTCCCCCAGGTTTTCCTCTCCCTCTCTGCAGTGCTGCATAGTAACAAGTGATTGGGATTTTGAAGACCTGTAGAGCATAGCCCCTCATTGCTGGTTTGAGTCATCCCTCGGGTCAGAGAGAGGGGCCAGACTAGGTATCTGAGTATGGACTGAGGCCCAGGGAGCTGACACCAAAGCTGCTCTTGATGAGCCCTAGACAGGTCAGATTTCAGTCCCACTATGTTAAAGGCCTCTGATAGGAGCAACTGCCCTTTTCAGGAGGTACCATAGATGTATTGTTTTCTCAGATGTCTGCAGTGTGCAAACCATGCTGGTCAGCAGGCAGTGGTCCCTGCCCTAAACCTTCTACTACTTTTGAAGGTAGTTATAGGGCAGTAAATATAAGATACAGAGCTTTGAAATGGTCAGGTGGTAATGTTGTCAGTGTAGTTAAAACAGTTTTTAATTCATAAAATGGAGTAATTTGACTTGTCCCCTTCATTGCTTCTATGGCATTGTAGATTCCTCAGAAATCAGGAAGGAGTTTATTTCTGTTAATTTTCTACACTTTTGTCTAAACTGAAGTTTTGAATAGCATTCATTTTATTGAAAGTAGTGAATTGATGCAGTTTAAAAACTCAGTCTGAAAGGCGAAGGATGAACTGAAAAATAGTTTGAGAAATTAGCTTTCTTGTATAGGTAAGACCTTGAAAGGAGGGATTGAAACACTCTTGGGACTTCATCTGTGGAGCAGTTTCTGTTGCAAATCAGACTTGAAAAGGTTTTCTTACTGTAATGGAGCCTGCTTTATTAGTCAGTCAAAAACTAAATAGCTGTAAACACAAACTGGTCTTTGTTAAGTTGAAGGGATTCAGATAAAAAGTGGAATTCTCAGGATAAAAACAGAATTCCTGGACACAATGTCATTTAGACTACAGAAAGAGCATAGAAATGTTTCCTGAATAAAGACTTTGTACTGTGAATCTCAGGATGTGTTTTTAAACAGTCCCAGGCTGACAAATGTTCCTATGTGGTTTTTAATTATATTTTATATCAATTTAATTATTGTTATATATTTATTATAGTTTCTATTTTTTCTAACAGGGTTCTTGGGGTTCTGGAAAGGATCAGTATAGCAAGGAACTGCTTGTGTCCTCCATTTTTGCAGCAGCTAGTCGCAAGCGGAAAAAAACAAAAGAGAAACCACAACCAAGTAGCTCAGAGGATGAGCTGGATAATGTGTTTTTCAAGAAGGAGCTTGCAGAACAGTCTCGTGGTGACACAACAAAAGAGGACACAGCGAAAGGGGAATATGAAAGAGAGAGAGAGATAGGGAGAAAACAGAGGATGTTTGTCCTGAAGGAAAAAGAGAACAGCAGTAAAAAAGATGTGAATGTTGCAAAGGATGAAAAGAAGTCATTAAAGAAAGAAAGTACATTGTCAGAGGAACCTTCACTGCCTTACCATGAAAAATGTACAAAATCATCAAATCTCAACTGTCTGCAAACCATGCAGAAGAATAACCCAAAAATGCCTATTTCACAATCTTCTTCCCAGGTTGAGGAGACAGTGTCTGACTCGGGCACTATGCTAAGCACTTCCTCCCAGGCTTCCCAGCACAGATACTCATGCAAAAAAGTAGCCAGCCCTGAAAGTAAACACAGTGAGTTTTTAGCAGCTGATGTCAGCTCCATCACCTCAGATTATTCAACTACTTCCTCCACTATGTATCTGACTGGTTTAGATGCCAGTATGCTGAGCCCCGAGGTGCAGTCAGTGACAGAAAGCAAGGGAGAAGATGCCGATGATGAAAGGAGTGAATTGATCAGCGAAGGGCGTCCCATGGAGACGGACAGTGAAAGTGACTTCCCTGTCTTTGCCACCAGTGCTGCTGCTGAAAGGCTGTCCAAGGGAAAAGTTTCAGAAGTGGTAAAGAACAGTAGGAGGAACTCTGAAGAAAGCGAAGTAAGTTGTACCGAGGGAAGTTCCACACCAAAGTTAGAGAGTCGCAGACTTTTTAGCTCACACAAACTTATCGAATGCGACACACTCTCCAGGAGAAAGTCTGCACGGCACAAAACGGACAGCGAGGGTTCAGGGGATGCCAAGAGTGATAAGGATTTGCCTACTGTGACCAAAATGTTTGACATCATGAAAAAAGGAAGATCAACAAGCAGTTTAGCTACGTCGGCCAGAAGTGAGGCTGACAAACAAGAACCAACCTGGAGACTTAAAATTACAGATAGGCTAAAGCTGCGACTCAAATCGTCTGCAGATGACATGTTTGGAGTTGGGAATCAAAAAGCTAACCCTGCAGAGACTGCGAAGAGAAAAAATATCAGGCGAAGGCATACGCTTGGAGGACAGAGGGATTTTGCTGAAATAAGTGTCCTGAATGCTTGGAAAGCTCAAGAGCCAAGTCAGAGTAGAGAGAGAGAATCTGAGCTTTCAGCTGTGACTCGGTTGAAGCCAAAATGCCCAGCACAGGACCTCTCCATCTCGGACTGGCTCGCACGCGAACGTTTACGCACTAGCACAACTGACCTTAATACGGGTGAAACTGGAAAGCCCAGACTTGAGAACACTAGCTTAGCAGATGTATCAAAGGGAGATCTGCCATCATCTGCAGACACGCAGGCAGATGAAGGCAGCTCTTCCAGCAGCTTGACTGTAAGTAATAGAACACCACCTGCGGGACCATTTCAGCCACCAGACCAGGTAAATGGTGAGAATTATCAGAATATGAACAAAACCAACTTCAGCCCAGCAGTTGATGCCCATCCTCATAAACTGTCTGGGACCCAAGTGGTTAGATCTCGGTTCTACCAGTATCTTTGAAATGGGGAGGTATGTCCACTGCAGCAATTCATTAACTTACTGTTACACTTCCCAGTAACTCTGTGTGTGTGCGCGTGTGTGTGCGTGTGTGTGTACATATATATATTTTTTTTTTCCTGTACTGTTGTTGTTCTGCAGCCTTCATTTGGGCTGGTTTCATCAATATGCTCTGTGGAACGTCTTCACAGTGCATTACCACAGCCAGAAGAACACTAAAGTTAAAGTATATATATATATATTTTAAGAAAAAGTATATTTGATGGCTGCATACAAATGTTGAACAAAGCATCTGATGCAACATGCTGTGTAGTGTATACATGGTTTTCTGACTGAGAGTTGGCCTGGCATTAGTATGCAGAAAAATTGTTCTTTTGGTTTAGTCACTAACAAGTGCCTCATCATAAATTCATTTGGTTTGTTAGGGTGCCATATTGTTAAATTAGAGAAACTTATTACAAACAAATGAATGCATTTTACTGTTACTGAGTTTCATTACATTTTACAAATGTTAACACAGGTGGCTACAGAGCTTCCATTCCTTAGGCATTCCAGTAAATATTGGAGTTTTATATTTCCAATTTTAATACAGATTTTCAGTTTTATGTGACTTGAATTTTTAATCTTTCTGTAAAATAAGTAACTTAAATGTATATATTACATGTGTATCTTTTCTTCAGATACCAGATTTGATATAAATGTTGTAACATAGGCGTGTAGATAGTGGATGAAACTGGTTTCTTTTATCGAGAATATAATTCTGCATGAAGACCTAATGAATCCAAACCTGTATCATGCCTGTGTGCATACCCACTTAAACACTGGAAATAAAATTGTTTTGGTGACACTCTGCGTGGTTGGAATTCTTTCTGGTGAACAGTTTTGAAAGGTCGCGTTGCAGTTGGGAGCTGCTCTCGGGATCACAAAACCTGCAGTTGCTCCTGGGTGAAGGACACTTTTCTCTCTGGTTTGTGGGACAGCACCATGATGGTTAGCATGTGAGAGAGATTCAGTGGGTTAAATATTTTCATCTTGATGCATAATTTGATTCTAAGGTGTGTAACAAGGTGGTTTATGTTTAATACGATGGTTTTGTAGCACTGAAAAAAACATGTCCCTAATTGTCCCTAAGAGTGAAGGTCAGTATCTGCCAACCAGAACAATACTGTAGTTGGGGTATTGGATGTTTTATAATTTTATCTACAAAGATGAGTTTCTACCTTATAAACTCTTCTGTGTGTGAAGTCTCTGTCAGTTACATTTTTTCTCTTCTATGTTCTTGCACACCTACTTGAAAACAAAGCAGCTGTTCATCACTTCGGGTTTCCCTGTGTCTTACACTGTTGCTTGGCTTGGCAGAGGATGAAACCTGTATTGATGTGTCTGGTTACTGCAAAGAGAAGGAATTGTGGTACTAGGATGTGTAGGCTGACATGTTTTTAAGCTGACCCCGTTTCTTTCCATGGTGACTGTAACAGGCCCATGCTTTGATCTGCTGTGGTTTTGATCCTTGCGAGAAATCATCAGAAAAATTGGCTGTGAATAAAAGCATTGGATACGACGGTTGAGCTCTGGGAAAGTTCTCCCTGTGTAATTGGGTGCATCTAGTACCAGTTCCCATAAGAATTGGCTGTATTCTTGTGATCTTGCAGTCTGAAATGTCTTTGCCTCCCAGGGCGAACACGAAGTGGGTGCATTAAGAGGGATCCTGTGTGCAGTGTGAGGAAGAACAGGTGTGTTTTGTGAAGTACAGAGTAATTGATGATGATTTTCATTGCAGTCCTAATAGTAAAGTGTATTTAAACAAGGGATTTCAAAATACAGTGCTGTGATGCCTCCGTAATGCTATTCATCAGCAAGTACCTGTTGTCTTTCACTGGAGGTGTATTTTGTCCCATCATTGGTTTCAGAAGCTTGTCAGACTGTGTGTTGAGCATCCATGGTACATCACAGGAGGCTTCTCAGTGAAGCAGTGCACTTATAGAGGTACACTGGGGTCCTGAGGGTCTGCATCTTACTCTGATTTGACAGCCACTTTGATGGATCAGGTCGGTTCTCATTTTTTTGTGTGTTTATAGATAACTTAATAATTTTACTAGGTGCATGACTGCCAACTTGTCTGCTTGAGAACATGGAACTTTTATTGTATTGACTGAAAAAAGAGCACAAGATCTTCTGAAAAATCAGGACCTTAAACCCAAAGCAAACACACAAAACAGGAGTTGCATTGGCTGCCAATGCTGCAGCTACAAGTTCAAGGCCTCATCAGCCTTCATGGTACTATAGCTGCTGCTGCAGTGGCAGTGGTGGAAGGTGCAGGGCAGTTGCAGATGGAGCTTGGACATCAGTCAGGGATATCCATGAGGATGTGAGATGTGATTAAAGCCATTTGGGCCACAAAAAACGTGTGCATCTGGTCCTGGAGGAGGTAACGTGGCAGTCAGTGGGAGGCAGGGAAGCTCTGGTGAAGGCCTTGGCTTGAAGGGGAGGTGCAGGGAGCAATCTGTCAGGTGTGTCAGGGAGAGGAGGTTACTGAGCTCCACCTGCAGAAAGTAGTGTGTGACTGTGTATCTGAGGCTGGAAAAACACTGATGCCTTTTCTGCTCTTTCGTAGGCTGCCAGGATTTGGGGCCACCTTAAATTTCAGCCAGTGTGGCAGCTGAGATGGCAGATGTTTTTGGGAGTCATTGCTGTGCCCTGATCTTAACAGCAACTACCTCAGCCCCTTATCTGTAGTGCTTTTTTATTGCCTTGGTGTTATTCATTTTCCCTTTGTTTCCCTCCCTGCCCCCTCCTTCCTATGGAAGAGAAAGGGTCACAGTCTGATTGACTTAAGAAGGCAAGTGCATGCATGCAAAAAACTGTCCTGAGGTAGATAGTGTTAGTGCCAGTATTTCCTCTGGAAGCTGGATTCAGTGGGATGGACAGCTCCACAGGGTTGCAGAGCAGGTGAGGTTGACAGGGACTTCTGAGAATTGCCTAGTCCACCCCCAGTTCAGTCAGGTGCAGCTAGGGCAGGTTGTTCTGGGCTGGGGCTACAGTTGGGTTATGACCATTGTCAAGGATGAAGACTCCACAACCTCCCTGTGCTACCTGTGCCAGTGTTTGCTTACAGTAAAAAGAGGCATTTTTATGTTTAAGCAGGTTTTCTTAGTATTGCCATTTGTGCCCATTTTTTTTGTATCCTTATTTGTCATTATTGGAAGGATTCAAACTGGCTTGGAAAGTACTTCTGGTCTGAGGACTACTTGTAGCTGCAAGTTGTTAGGGATAGGCCTAAGCTGAGATCTGAAGGGGAAATAATGAAAGTATGAACTGTGTGGGTGGCAATAGTGTTTCTTAAAGATTAGTGGGTTTTACAAATGAAAAAAAAAAAAAAAGTTTTTTTTTACAGATTCAAACAGTAGTTCCTGCCTCAGTGGGGACTGGTAAGTTTAGTCTGAATTGCCTTTTCTGGCGTCTGGTAGCTGGAAGGTGCTATAGGACTGCTTTTTAAGACTTTAAAGGGCCTATTAACCCATTAGTATTGCTAACAGCACTGATAATGTGGAATTAAGATACAACCACAGTTCAGACAGTTTCTTAACTTCTTTTGTGCTGCTGCAGAGCTGAAAGAAATTCCTTTGCTGAGCTGCACATGAGGGTCTCAGGTTCCTGTCTGCAGCATCTGTGGAGAACCTCTGCACTTGGTCTAGGCAGGGTGAAAGGGTTTTAAAATGTAGCCTCATCTGCTACAAAAGGCTGTGATCTTGTTTTCAAGGCCAGGTCCTTAACACTGGTTTCATTTAGGTAGCAATCAATTGTGCCAGCCTACAGAAAGGTGTGGGATGTGTGGCAGGGAGGGAAAATGGCTTAAAACAGACCTGCCATCATGAAGTGATGCACGTACCTGTGGTCATGAGACTGTAAAAATCTGCCTTAACCATCTGCTATCCAAACCCTGAGTTTTCAAGCATGCAGGAAGAGCTGCCTCTTAGTGGGGATCAGATTCATTTTGACTCTACACTCCTAGGCAGAAAGGTCCTGTGCATCCCTCATTTTTTTCTGCTGGATGCATCCTCTTCTGCTCTGCCTTCCCACCTCCATGTCCTGCCCAGTGCAGGGGCTGAGTGCTGTGTCACTTCATTTTCGTGTCCCCCCCATAGAAGGAATCTGCTGGTGCTTGCTCTGCTATGAAGTCCTGGGCTGGCTCCAACTGCAAGAGACAGCAGAAGGTCCTGCTCTCTTTCTAGCTCCTTCAGCCTTGAAAGGGAGTGGTGAGCTGCTTCACTACTGTTTTTTCAGAGCAGTGGGGCTGGGGCTGCTCTGCCAGTGCAGAGCCCCTGCTGGAGTGGTACCTGCCCCATGGCTCTTGTCCCAAACTCCAGCTGCAGCCACCTCTACCAGAGCTGCTCTTCATAACTGGTTTGCAGTGAGAAACAATGCATTTTCATTGGTGGCCTCTGCTGATTTCTTCTGTGCTCAAGGAATTTATTTACAGACATGATGATTTTTCTCAGTACTCTGCCCAGTGTTCAGAAGGATTCCTGGTGCTGAGATACAGCCTGTGCACAATCCTTCCCTGCCTGTGTTTGTGAAAGCCTGGCACCTTTGTTGCTGTATAAGCAGGATGGGGAGGGAAAAAACACCACGTGGAGATGTTTAAGAGGTGTCTGGATCTAGGTGATACGGTTTAGTGCTTTGGGGGTTACAGTAGTAGTGTGTTAGGTGGCCAGTTGCACTTGATAATCTTAAAGGTCTCTTTCAACCTTGATCATTCTATGACTCCTGCTGGTCCCAGCAGCACTGTCTGTGCTGGCTGAGCCTCTTGCTGGTTTCCTGGCAGGATGCTGCACCCCAGCACTGAGCAGGTGCACAGAAAGTGGCAAATGTGCAGGTCATGGTGCAGCTAAGGCCACAGGCAGGTGTTGTTTACTCCCTGATGGCAATTTCCACATTCACCACCACAAGCAATAATTACCTGTGAGTATGGCACTGCCTTACTGCCCAGTGCACTCCAGGGACTGTGCAGGGTGGTTGGTTATTCATACAACTACAATCTGTGTCTAAATTCAGCCAGATATGGGAGAATGTGCAGCTGTAGTCCCTCACCTGAAGGGGCTGTGAGAAGCAGCTGTGGGAGCAGTTCCAGAGCCACTGGGGACTCTCCCCTGCCTCTGTGATGGCTCATGGGAGACAGCTCCCATGCACTTACAGAGCATCAGGTAATAGCAAGTTACTGTTTTTTACTGAGTGTCTGATCCCTGGGGAACACTGGACTAATACTAGAAGAACCAAACCTGCTCTGTTCATCATTTAGCTTGAGCTTACATTTTGGCTGTGTAGGAGTGTGGTACCCAACCTGCTGGTGCTCTGTGTGTGTTTTGGGGGGAGACCTGGTAACAAGCTATGGCATTTGAGCAAAGAAGTCATGTACTCAGTGCATGAGAAAGTAGGAAACAGACCAGGCTTTGCAGCCACCAGTCACTGCTGTTCCATACTGGCTGGGAGAGAACTGGCTTCACTCTGGTGGTTCAGTGTGGGCACTCTGAACTGCACCTTACACTTCAGCTTTGGAGCTACCCAGCTTGTCCTGGGCTTGGCTCAGCCTGACACTGAAGCTCCTGTGTTCTGCATGTGCCTGGGGCTTTGCTGGTGTGCCAGTGCAGGGGATGGTACTGGGCATGAGCTGGCTGGGACTAGCCTGTGTGTTGTGTTTGTGAGGTATGAGATCACATTTACATTCTCTAGTTACTCAGCTGCATGGGATGCAACATCTGAAGGCACAGCCTTGAAATGGCACTTGTAAGAAACTTCCCTTTTCACAAGAAGGAATAAACCAAAAAGTACCTAAAGGTGGTATTCATACATACATTCATACATCAGTCAAAAGTTTTTCTTTCCTTGCTAGTTTTCTAACTTGGAGTTCCAGCAATTAGCTTTTGTCCACATAAATTTGAAAGACCCCATTTTAAAATTAATAATTATGTATGGCTTTAATCTTGGGAAAATAAAATCAGTTTTTCTACTGCTGGTTTAATGCTCTCAAGCAAACAGCTATGAGACCTGCCACAAAGTTACTAGTGACAAAAATACAAATCCATAAGCATGCAGCCCTTTATTTTTGTAAAGATCTTTGCTTATCATAGTTCTGTATATTACATTATGGTGTTATACAAATAAATTTATTTACAAAACCATGAGCTGTGCAAGCTTCTCGCTCTTCTATTTAGCTGATATCCATCTCTTTCAACCTTTCCCCATATATATTTTTAAGCATGCATAAAAATTAACTTTGGTGTGGTAAAACTACTCTATGTGCCCAGCCACATACAGTATTTATTTATTTATAGATATTTATAGATATGTACAAAAGTTTGCCGGTATACAGAACAGTACTGAAGTGTACATTTTAAAATCCACAATGCAATACATTAATGGGCTACCAGGTCTCAGTAAAATAAAACTGAAGGAAAAAGGGTGGAGTTAGCTAAGAAAAAAAGTAATCAGCAACTACCTATATGTGTAAAACAATTTATTTTTTTCCTTGGCTGGCAAATTCTTAAATATAATTTGAATGGCAGTGCAATAGGTTGAATTGCCTCATACACATGTAAGACCAGTCTTGTGCTGTTTCTTGTGTAGAGGTTACTGTCCAGCATACTACTTTCAAATGTACATTACAATAGTATCAAAATGTTTTGGCAAAAAGATCTCGAAAGGAACCATGACATTTGTTGACAAAAATAGAAATCTGTAACAAAGCTAAATAACACCAAAATAAAAGAAAAATATTTTAGTTTCAGTTTTACAGTTGAATATAATCACACTTTTAGTATATCTCTGTTCACTTCTAGACCCCATAATGAAAAATAGCTTTATACAAAACAACTTAGTAAATTTTTTAACCATACAATTCCCCATGCTCAGTACACCGTTGTGCACACGCAGTCAAGTTCACACACACACCTTCACACTTTTTTCTAAGAGGTGCTGCCTATAGGAAGAAATTGCTCTTTTATCATTGCAACAGCAACAGTTTTCCAAAAAGCTTCACTCTAATCTAGTGTAGTAATTCAGTATTTAGCACATGATTAGTATTAAGCCTCCAGCAATACAGCAAAACGGTTATATTCCCTGGTTAAAATATTGGCTGTGGATTCTTGGACAATGAAGGAAAGCCTTGGTGACCTGGCAGGTGTGCTGTGCTTAGCCTTTAGGATGGCTCCTTGACCGTGGATGGGGTGGACTTGCTGGCATTCCCGTTCTGTGCCTTGTAGCTGTTGAAACTAGGTGTGTGGATTGTCCTGATGCTCTTCATACCTTGGTTCAGGGAAGGGGGGGAGATAGAGGAAGGGGGGGAGGTAGAGGAGGAAGGAGGGGGTGGCCGGCCGTTTTGAGTCTGTAGTGAGAAGGAGAGATGGTGACCTTTCCCTGGGTAAGTGGGGCTCTGAAACTTGGAGGAGCCGTTAGAGACAGAGGGGATGAGGGAGGTAGAGTAAGTTATGCGACCTGTCTGAGGACCGAGAAGGGTGGAGGAAGGAATGGAGGTTTTAGTAGGTGGATTAAGAGGGTTAGAGCTGTCACCGCTAGAAGCAGGTGCTGAGCTGCTTTTCCCAGAAGTGGGAGAAAAGGCTGGGATCTTAGAAGCAGGTAGGGTAGGGGAAGTAGCCTTATAGTCCCCACCAGCTTTCTTAGCACTTCCATTAGCCTGCAAATAAAGATGGCAGGAGACAGTTTGTCAGAAAGCCAGTAACATGATAAACCAACAGGACCTGGGAGAACAGCCCTACAGAGAATCAGAATTAACAGTTCGAGGCCTGAGCTAAGTCTTGCAGCCATGGACTGGACCTGGTAGAAAACCCAAAGTGCCCAACAAAGAGTGCATAGAGAGAGAGAAAGAGCCAACAGAGCGTTGTGAGAAGGCATGTTCTATGGGTTACAGACCAGTCACTACGTGGGCCATGCTGTGGGTTATAACGTGTGAATAGACATGTCCAGCTGGAGAGTTAATGTGCACCTACTGCCACCTATACACCAACAGGTTAGTGTCTGAGGCTTCCTGTAAACACTCTCTGAACAGAAGCATTCCTGGTTCTCCTAAGGAACCACCACATTCACCAAATGGAAAGTAAACAGGTAGTTGACATCTTAAAATTACAGCTGAATACCACAGTTAAAAAACCCAACCAAACAAAAAACCAAACCCAAAGGAGGAAAAAAAAAGCAGCAGGTGTTTTATTGCAGACATGCATGCACAAGCATGGTGAAAAGATCAGTAGATAACTGTCATGCCCCCAGGATCCAGGACGTCCAGTTAGACCTCAGGCATCCGATATTTGGTATAATCTCAGTCAGTTACTGGAGTTTATAAATAAACAACATGAAATGTCCATCCAAACACTGGTTTAGGGTAAAACTACCTGTCTGTATTGGCGTGGATCCTGCAGCTTGTGCTGTTTGCCTGATTTCTCCATACTTCCTTGTCTAGTTTTTGAAGCCATGGGGACTGGCATCCGGCTTGTCTGGGACGCGCTGCTGGAGCCCTGTGGAAAGGAGTGGGGCAGGGAGGGGAAACAAGGAGAAGGTGTGATCAGTACCGGAGTGCTCGAGGAGAGGACTGCACACCATGCGCCAAAAAATAAAGCCACAGTACTACATGCAGGGAAAGTTCAGGAGCTTCACACCGCAGGTGTTAATTTCCAGAATCAAATGGAGAAAACTTCTCAGCTACTGATCAGCCTGGATTTCATGTCAGTGACGCTTGTCATTTCACACAGCAGATTATTGGACCCAGCTCCCCTGCATTTGCCCATCACCAATCAGCAGCAAAGATTAAAAAAACCCCAAAAACCAATGGTCTATTAGCTGTTAGACACCTTGTGGGGAGCCCAAACAAGCCACCTGAAAGGAAGCAAACAAATCACAAGACCCTCGTGTTTAATGGTGATTATTGCAGATTTTTAGAAAGCGGATGGAGGTTTGATTTTTCAGACTAAGATACCTTACGTGAAGTGGCTGGGATTGATGCAGGGGGCTCTACGCCAGCAAGGCTCTCATCCAGCACTACACGCTCTCGGGATGGGCTCTCTGGTACTATCTGGGCAGAGAAGGGGACAGTGCTTCCCTCAGAGGTGTATGTGCTTTCAGGGACAGGTTTTGGACTCATTTCACTGATGGTGTTTTCCAGCTGCTTTATAGTCTGCTCAAGGCTGTCTAGTGTTCTGTATGTACTCTGTCGAATTTCATCAGTCCTAGACAGGGACACTGAAGCTCCAGAGGGTCCCTCTTGCTTCCCAGGTGGACCTTTGTCACTTTTGTCACTCTCCTCAAGCTGAGGCCTAGTGATTTCAAATCTCTTTGCTTCCTTGTGCTGCTTCAGGGTCCCATCTTCCTCCTCTTCTTCATAGACCACAACCTGCAAGGTCTTCTTCCCAGTCTTGGTTCCTGTCCTTATTGCCTGTGTCAGAGCAGCCAGCTGCTTTTTAGGGAATTTAAACTTAAATTTTTTCTTAGAATCCTGCCTGCTTCCAAACTGGTCAACAGAGTCCAAGTTTGCTTCTGTGTTTAGCCCATAGATCTGACGGAATTTGTTAATCTTTGCCTTTGTGCTTTCCTCTTCTGCAGGAGCTCTGCTGTCTGCAGAGTCGGGCTGAAGGTTATCCAGGCACGGCTCCTGCAGACCGTGAGCTGCTGAATGCTCTGTGGCTGCTGTTCTGTCATTGAGTACTGGGGACTCTTCCTTCTGGTTCTCAGAGATTTCATGTGCTTCATGTTCTTCCTCCTCCTCCTCTTCCTCTTCTATCTTCTCATCTGTCATCATTTTTTCCAACTCCTCATCACATTCCTCAAAAATCGTAGAAAGCCTCTTATACGCCGACCTAATATCCATCGGTTCATCAAAAATGATGATGACAGGTTTTTTGTCCAGGCACACCACTGGCTCTTCGCTGTCTGTGTTTTCTGGGATACCCTTCTCTGAGGCCACATCCTTCCTTGCATCGATGTTCACTGTTTGCACATCTCCACCTTTCCGGCTGACTATGTCGTGAACTTCCCCACTCGAGAGGACCTGGACAGCTGTTTTAGTAATCATGAAGGCAATGTTTTCCGTGGGTGGGTTGTCTTCACTTGGAGAGCTGGCTGGAGAGTCTATCTCTTCAATGCTGTTCACACTGTTACTTCTGGACAATTTGGGTCTCAGCACAACCTGATTGTAATTGGCTGCAGAAACCTCTTGCCCCTGTGAGGAAGGCTGAGGCCCTGTAGCCTCCTGCGTGTGCCTCACAAGAGGGGCAGTGCTGCTGGTGGGGGTATGTTTGCCCGTGCTCTGCAAGGCTTCACCCTGTGACAGGCACTGCTGAGCATCCCTCGAGAGTCTGTAGCTTGGCTTTTGTTTTCCACTTTCACCAGCTGGAAAATGGGATCCTAAAATATCTTGGGCCCCTCTTCGTTTATCATCCTCTGGCAAACTGACACCAGACAGGTTTGTGCTCATATTCTGAAGGTTTTTGTTAGAATAGTCTGTACTGTCTACAAACAAACCCTTGCTAAATGTAGGACTGTCATTCATTGAAAAGCCAATTTTACTGTCAGCTGTGCTGGATGAATCAGAACCCAATTCTTCTTCAGTTTTCCCTTCCCTCTTCTCTTTAGGATGGTCACTATCTGTGGGAGATCCTGTTGTAGCCCCATACACCTAAGGGGGAAAGTCGGATTACTTAGTTATTTAGGGCTTTTACAGGACTTTTTTTTTCCCCCAAAATTAATCAGCATATTCTCAGGGGAAGCTCAGACCTCATGAACTCACCACTCCATTTACTGCTGCAGAGACATGTCTGAAGTTGTCATCTGATTCCTGCCTTTCTTCAGGGCAAAATTCCAAATTCTGGCAGACCAGTGCACGATGTCATTGCACTGTGCTATGCATGTGGTCGGGATGGGATGTTACCTTGTTTTAACAAGGTCTCCAGAATATGCAAAAGCATGCTAATTATCTCATTTCCAATACAGTGCTACCTTGACCTGTTCTCCTCCCCAGCTAAAGGAAAAAAAATAAAATCTTTTTTTTTTCTTTTAATAAGACTGAAGTTGAAAAGATTCACAGTATTTGATTAAGTTCTGCTGGGACACATCAAAGGGAGCCTGATGTGGCAGGGCTGACAGCAGGGCCGCTCTCCGGAGAGCCAAATGCAAGCAAGAGTCTGGCTCGCCTTGAAAGGAGGTTTTATACTGGTAAAAACTGATTTTCAGGTTGCATTTTCCTGCTTCTAATGTTGCTCACACCTGAGCAACGCTGTTCCATCACAGTTAATATCAGCACAGCCTGAGCACTTTTAAATCCTTGCTGCATCTTAGAAGTGTTCCTTCAAAATTACAACCCTGCAGTGTCTGTGGAAGTGCAGAATGAAACACTGAGCTACATTCACTTATAGCAGAAACTCCAAACACCACACAGAGAGATAATCCAGTAGACTGAAAGTAGTATATTGCCAGCAATTCAAATTTAAGGGGACTTTTTTCTTTTAAAGTGAGGACCCCTGAAGATGCTGGTTTATAATATCAGGCTTTTCTCTGGGGCTTGGTTTAAGTGCTAGTGAAAACTTAGGATAAACAGCAATTATCAGGATGAGGGAATGACCTGAGGAGACACCATGCCTATGAACGGGCAAGAGGGAAATCTACAGTCAAAAGATGGCACACCAAGAAACAAACTGATTTGGCCTCAAGTGCCTGAAGGCAGTTAACCAAAAATGTTACTGCTGACATTGCTTGAGACTAGGAGCTGACTCCTAACACACCAAAAGGACAGATTACACTTATATGAGCATCACAATGTGCAGAAGAGTCAGGAGCTGACCTGAGATGAATGAGTGACAGTACAAAAATCCAGAGGTTGGCTAGTGCATGCACTCCCCATGCATACTGAGATCCATCAGGTATAGTTTCTATGCCTTGTGTGATATTTTCTTACATACTGTCTGAGGATTTTACACAGAAAAGCTTTACACACAATCAAAACACAGCAGAAAGACAGTGATAGACCAGAGCCACAGTTCAGCTCTACAAAGGCTTGTTCAGCAGTAACAAGGCTGACCAGCTGCTCCATGGTATACCTTGACATCCCTTGGATTTCTAAATAAGGAGGAGCTGTCATGCCAACCAGCACAGGCAGTGAGGCACCAGCAGGCAGGCTGACACTGTTGGCACTGTGTGCTGAGAGCTGGTATCAGAACAAAACACCAGGGCTTGTGATCCCCTCAGGACCCAACCTGCCAAGTGGTAAGTGCCTTCCAGTCCCATTCCATGTCAGCCCCCCCGGCCAAACTGGGCCAAGTCACTTAACAGCACTTATTGCCTGTGGATGTGCTGACTGTATCTTTTTTAGCAAGTTCTACTTCTTGTTCCAAGCATCAATGCAACATCCTGTGGTGTCATTATACAATATATCTAATTTTAGGAACTTTGTCCTCTCTACTAAAAAAATAAAACCACAATAAAATTCATTTCCTCTATGACTTTATCATGACCGTAATGTTCCATATTTAAAGCCAATAAACACACTGTCATTTCAGGTGGCAAAACCAGATCTCATTAACCTTAATTTCCTGGACTCTTTGTTATTCAAATAAACAGCAGTTTATGGCAATTACTTGGCAGCACCTTTCAAAGAAATGTTTGTGTTACAGGATGTGCAGTGTCCTGAGTGGACAGGATTTCGTGTAACAATATGATCTTCTCATTCTGATACCAGTAGTAATGAGGATAAATTCACACCTTTTTTCTCTGTAACACTATCACACACCACAGCAAAGCATTTTTTTCAGTTTTCCTTCATACCCATGGACTTGTACCCTCAGTCAGCCACGTGAGCACAGCTTTAGACCAGAATTGCTGTTTGGGCAGCTCCAAGCCAAGTCCTTGAGCACAATGCCCTGACCTGGCAGCACTTGCATACACACGCTAAATGCAAAACAAAGTTGAAATGCTGTGCTGAAAAACTGTTTCCTTCATCACCATACCCACCTTCATTGCAAACTGGCATTGGGTTGACAAGTTGTCATGCCTGCACAACCCCCTAAACCCAGCATTAACCATAACCACACAACTCATTATTTGTAAATGTAAAGAAGTCTCCAAAGGGCAGAAATATTTGTTCTTTTCTTGTCCTGCACATTGGCTGTCCACTAAGACCAATCAACAAAATTGGCAACTCCTGTCCAGACACAGCTGTGACATGCATCCCAACTTGGCTACAGCCCCACACACATGGCACCATTTCTAAGTCCCATGACCAAAGAGTGAATTTTGGGCATTAACTTTCAGCATAAGGGCAAATTCCACCCATCCATTTTGGCTCTGTCATCCAATAAACTGAATAGGATTTCTGAATATCCAATAACTATTTCTGGGACTAACAATTAAAACAAAACAAAGCACGAATTCTCTAAATTGGCTCAAGAGACTGAGAGGAGCCATTAATTCCCCTCAAGGAGAATCAAGCTTAGGAAAGATGCTTCACCATCCACTGGCAGAACAGTACAGCAAGGATGTTCTATGGAGTATGAGCATCTCTTTGGTAGAAACTGATGGATCTTTTAATTTTGATTTCACAGAATCATAAAACTTCATGAAGCCATAGCATAATTGCTGATGAGACACATAGTGTAGTTTAATGTAACATTCTATGTCAGTATTTCTGAGTACTACTGAGATAAAAGGAAGGAAACCACTGAGCAGTGGTGGGTGGGGATTAAAGAGAACAGGACACAAAATATAAGATTAGTTTTGAAGGAAAGAAGGTTATGCCAAGACCGGGTGGCATTTTTACAATTGCCACTTGTTACCTTCTTTTCCTTGTGATGCATTAAAGTCCCAGGCCTTATGTCTTTAACATGTGTATCATTTCTGGACTGTTCAGCATGACTGTTTGAGTTTACATCCACAAAAGAGCACTTCTGGAAAGCCTAGGAAATAAATACTGCAAGTTATCAGGAGACCAAGAACTTTTACACAGAAATGTCTGGAGATGACCAGCTATAAAGAGAGCATTTGTTTTTAACAGTCACAGCTCAACAATTTTATCTACAAGTTTGTGAGATAATAGACCTTTTAGACACTCAGACTAAGGGAACCAAAGGCATCCCCTCCAGTCTGCCAAGGCTGCACTCTTAACATCATGCTGACCTCAGTGCTCCCTGTAAGGAGGATGAGCTTGATTTCTGATTTTACAGATAGGGAGATGAAGGCACATGGCAGTGCTATGGCCTATCCAAACTTAAGCAGGAATCCCATGACAACCTCTGTGCTGGTGACAGTACCTACTTCCTAGTGGCTTATAATCATGCAAGAGTAACATAACTCCACTTCTCTCCACACAAACTCTTATTAAAACTTTAATTAAATTAAATACTGGAAATGTGTCTTTGCCACAAATCTTTGCCAACATGCCAGACGGTGACATTCCCAACACATGGGCCTGTGGACCACTGGCCTCCCACCACGTGTATACCCCAGGGCACTGCATGGACTTTGTAGCCCTTTAGCTCATTCTCCTTCTGTTTCTTTGAGTTTTTCTGTCCCACTGGCTCCCAGATCTGGAGGAGCAAAACTATCACTGCACAGTACTGGCTTTAAGTGTGCATCACCAGCATCCCTGTAGGACTCTACTGGCATGGTCTGCCTTCAGTATGATGAACAGCTGTGACACCTCTGCCAGCCAGAGGAAACAGGGAGGAGTGCTTACAGGAGTCAGGCACACTGTGATGTGCAGCAAGATTATATTTTTACACCACATATTAGGGAAATAATTTAATTCCTGGCAACTCATGAAATGATTAGTCCTGAGTACAGATTAGAATCTGGTCTGTTCTTTAAATAATGTACTCCTCATATGTATTGCATGTTTATGCACAATCAGAAAAGTAAGAACAATGAAAAAAATCCAGTACAAAAAAAATCAGGATGTAGCTTCTTCTGATTTTCTACTACATCCTATTTGGATGTGTTTATAGATCAGATGACCTAGGATGACATGAAACTAATAGAAAAAATAGTCTTGTTCCTCATAACACAGAATATGCACTCTTCCCTAGCTTACCCATTTGTGAGACCAATGATCTGGGTTTGAGTTAGGCATCCTTAAACTCCTTCAGGCTTTAAGTGACAGAGAAGCCACTATTTCCCTCTTGATAATCTGTTTGCTCTGAAATATCTATAACAGTCTCCAAATAGTCTGTGCTACAGCAGCTGATTCTTATTATGTATTTTTCTGCTAGATTAAAAATCTTCACATTTTACTCATCTTCTGAATTTAACAGCCTTTTTATACAGGGGACACATGGAGACACAGCCATGGAGGCAGCAGCCCAGTGCTGATCTTGCTGAGCCTGTACACAGAGCTAAAAACACACCCCACTCACACATCTACACCCAAAGCAGACACAATTTTGTGGCAACCACAAACACTCCTCATTCTCACATCTACACCCAAAGCAGACACAATTTTGTGGCAAAAGCACAGACCTGGGAGCTCCTGTCATTTTGTTGATGCAATTCCTATTTCATTCCAAGACATGCAGTTTTGGTCTGGCCTATATCTTGTTCTTGTGCTTCATGTGGACTTTGTAGTTCAGCAAATGTATTATGACCATTGAGTGGTTACTGTCATCTCTCTGCTCTCATACTTCACTCGTTTGAATTAAGATGATTTACAGTGAGGATTTCAAATGTATTTCCAGGCTCTTGATGAAAATACACTGGGTATGTGAGTGACACTGGGCCTGTAGCTGATCCTTATGGCACCTCACACTATAAAACCTGCATCAAGAGCAGTGCTTTCAAAGCCATCATACAGTCCCTATGATAGGGGGTTTTTTGTATTCTCTGAGATGTCAGATTTTTATCAGAATGTTGTATGATGTTTGCTCAAATATCTTACAAAAATGTTTATAGGTATACAATTCAGTTTAAGCAGTCAAACCTGTTACGTGATCAAAGAGTGTTGTTTGTTTTGACAGATGTTTTCCACTACATTGTGTTTACTAGCACAATTGTTCATGTCTGTCCTTTAGTTCTTCACTGACTGAATGCCATACCTCATTTTCCATTTTTCTGCCTATTACTGATATCAAACTAATGAGCCTGTAGCATTCTCAAATTTACCTGGTGTTTGGTATTGGTTTAAAATGAGTATTGCTAGTCCCCAAAGCTAGCATTTAAACACCCATTCCCTGTTGATCTACCATGCCTATTTCTCCTTCTTCAGAAAGGGACCTGGAGTTTGGATAGA